>NW_007046103.1:154317-183564 GCF_000164805.1 Carlito syrichta
AGTAGCCGGAACTACAGGCACACACCACCACATCCAGCTAATTTTTTTATTTATTGTAGAGATGAGGTCTTGCTGCCCAGGTGGGTCTCGAACCCGCAGGCTCAGGCAACCCACTCACCTCAGCCTCTCAAAGGCACGGGATTAGGGTGGCTGTTTGGCAATCTTTAGTTGTTTACTCTTGTTTAATATTAAGGAGTTTAAAAGTTTTAGTTATTCTGAGCAAGTGAATAAGACTTTTGACTTTGAGTTTCATTTGAAGGTTATCCTGAATAATATGTTTGAGGTCACATACCTAAAAATGCTATTTCATTCTTCTCAAGGACAAAGGTAATGACCTTTTAATATCATGTCCCCAATATTCAACATTTAGTGTGGATATAGACACTAATCTTATTTTCAGTTAAGTACCTATGCAGTCAGTTATATAGGTACAGAACTCACCTGTGCAGTCACTCTGAGCCCTGTGTTTAGAAGGTTTCACACTTGATTTAATTCTTTGAAAATGGTAGTATTTTTTTTGAACAATGAGCTTGCATTTTAATTTTGCACTGGGCTCCACAAATTATGTACTTCATAGTTCTGCATACCCGTACCATAAAGTCTGCAGACCTAATACTAAAGACCTCTGGTTATACCTTTTCCAGTTTTTTCCTCAGGTTGAGAGATGGGCATTTGTCCAACAGCAGTTAATTAGGGTGGGAATCTCACTGTCTAACTCAGACTTCAAGCAATTCTTATTTTAGCACTGGCTTTCACTTTCCTTCCCTCTCCCCTAAAGAACAGCCAAGCCTAACTCTGGCTTTTCTTGGGTACTTTTCGCCACCACTCCAACATGTAGCTGGCCAACCAAATTCAGACTGCCTATTAGTAAGCAATCTTTGTTTCCACTTTCAGAAATGCTGCTATGAATGGTGGAGTGCAGTCCTTCCTGAATGGTAAGTCCACACTGTGTGCCCAATAGAGCACACAGGACCTAGCACACCTCTCTGTGTGATAAGGAGAGGTGTTAGGGGCCCTGTGTCTTCATTTTTGTGGATCACATTCTTGTGATTTTCACCAATAAAATCTGTTTCGTAACCTAAGTGTGACTTAGTAATATTCGTCTTGAGTTTTAGTGCACAGAACGACACAGCTCCAAATGGATAAATTTTGTACACTTTGCTCAAGGAAAAAAAATATTACTTTTTCATAATCTATAATAACAATATTAACAATACCAACAACAATTATTACAAGAAATACTCACATAATTTATTTTATAGTTTGCAATATTGACAAAACATTCCAATCTGTAAAACACCGCAGATATGTATTATTCACTTACTTTACAGAAAAAAACAAAAAACAAAAAACAAAACCTGAAGCTTGAAGCAGTTCAGTGATCATTCCCAATTTTACAAAAGAGTTGAGTGGGAATGTTGAGTCTCAAAACAGCTGCCTCCAAATATCCTCCTACTGGTGTAAATATGCAAGGCTGTCTCATCTTCAGACAGTGGTTTCTGTTTTTCATATGACATCTTCACTTTTGCAAATTTTCTTCATTGAGTGAAGCTAATTTTTCTGCCTTTCCTTTTGGTCAAAAATTTTCTTAACAAAGAATGCCTACGTTTTTTAACTGGATGCATTCTTTGGCAATCATTAATCTTTCAGAATAAAAACAAAGCTGCTTTGTATCAGAACCTAGAACAGAGTTGATATTTATTTATTTTGCCACATTTTCAATAAGTCATTTATAGGGCACCTATTATGTTCTTAAAAGTAGAATAGAGTGTGCTTTTTCTGTAACAGGCAGTGAAAGAAAAATGAGGCTATTACTGTGAATGACCAGAATTTAGTTGTAGAAACTAGCTAGTTTTATGTAATTTTACAATTTATTCTTTAAAAATTTTTAATGCAACAGTCAAAATGTCATATGAAATAACATACTGGCTCCATTTTGAGATACAACTCTTGCATAAATTCAACCATTTGAATAAAAATTAAGACTTTTAAATCATTTATTGTGAAAAATGTTGCCTTCCATCATCCTTCCCCTACTTGCCCCATTGTAAAGGCTGAGAAAAAATTTCATGTATAAGGGCTTTGACATCTCTCATTTTGCCTTCTATAAATTGCTTCATTCCTAAAATGAGAACAAGAACCAGATCTCTTGAGATTCAGTTCAGCTATGAAATATTTATTTCCATCAGGCTGAATATTCAGATGAGTGAATTTTTGTTTTCTGTTCGTGTGTTTGGTTAGTCACTCCTCCCATAGCTTTATTTAGATGTTGTCACCTCCTTGAGGCAGTCTGAAATAAGAAAAATAGTCCAGAATATTAAAAAATAATAAATAATTCATTGAAATGCTGGATTACTTTACTGCCAAAAATGCAGAAGCAATGCAATTCTAAAATAAAAGTTGGTCGAATTAGAAAGAAAGGTGAGTCATAAATATTAAACATCAGTTTGCAAATGTATCAAAAATTTTTTTTTTTTTGGATTCAGTCTCACTCTGTCACCCAGGCTAGAGTGCAGTGGCATGCTCACAGCCACCACAGCCCTGACGTGCTGGGCTCAGATGATCCTTCCACCTTAGCCTTCCAGGTAGCTGGACCTACAGACATGTGTCACTACGCCCTGCTAATTTTTTTGATTTATTGTAGAAATGAGATCTTGCCCAGACTGGTCTTGAATTCAATCCTCTTGACTCCATCTCCCAAGGTGGTGGGATTATAAGCATGAGCCGCCATGCCCGGTTCATCAAAGATTTAAACCTAAAAAGAGAAAACAAAAAAATACTAGAAGAAAATAGAGAGCATCTTTATTTTTTATTTTTTTATTTTTTAATGATAAATTATTTTCTAGGTTTGACAAAAACAAGATATTTCTAAAAAAAGACTAGTTAGTTAAGTTATCAAAATAATTTGTGGTGATATATAATGTCTCAAGAGAAAAGGCATACTAGGAAATGTTTTTAGAAAAAACTAAGTAGACATTGGAAAAGTGACCTAAGCAGTTCACAAATAGAAAATACACATACTATTATATGCTTGCATCCTATTCTTGGCCTCGCACGATGTCTTGAATAGCCTTCATATATTTCGCGAAATATATTTATATTATATATTATATATATATATATATATTTCTATATTTAGAGAAATCCATATTAAGAATTATGTCCTCCCAGCCAATTAGGACATGAGCATGTGATCTGACCTCTTTCAGTCACACAAATACCCATTAGACATCTTGATTCATAAATTAGAAGGAAAATAGGCTCTGTGGAGATTTTCTAATTTTGTAGGTGGTAGTAAAGGCATCTGATTTTTGTGATTTGCAATTATTTCAAGGTTCATTGCCTGATACAAAATGGAGTTGGTATTTGCTATAGGATAATTTTAAAATTTTGGATTCCTGCCACATTAAGCTTGGTGGAGACAGTGGCTACAATAGCATTTTTAAGGTCAGTTTTATGATTTAGTTTTGCCATATTATTCTTGCATGCATAGACTTGAGTCTTTTTCTCCAGCCCATATGATGACTTTGTCCTTGTGTGGCTGAACTTGCCAGAATGGATTCTTTTGTTTGTTACTAAGAATCACAAGTGATATGGTAATGTCAAAGTAGTCAAAGAAAAAGGACATACAAAAACAGAAAACTGGAATTATCCTGGGGGCATTGTGAGATTTCTCCATGAAAAGGAAAGGCTGGGAGAATACAGCTAATATTAAAATAAAGGATTATGGCACTTGACAGCATATAGTGACCAAACAACTAATTCAAATATCATTTAGGAGATGTGTCTTTAATGGGAAGGCCTTGGATGTCAAGTGCTGCATGCATGGAAAGCTTGAGAATTCAAGGATTGTGGCATTATCTGTTTTTTTCTGACTGTACTGTGCTGGAGAGTCTAAAGAAAGAGAATGATCAGCTCAAAGTCCTGAAATCATGACTCAAGTCACTGTTAGAGAAATGAAAAGTTCCTATCCACTGTAAAATAACACTTTGTCATTTGCAGCTCCAAAACTTAAAGTAGCTAAAAATCAGGCTAAAAATTTCAGTCTTGGAGTTGCTATATTAGAGTGAGTTGAATGTGAATACTTTACAGTTTTCTGATGTAAAAGGAAGTATATTGACTGGGAGAGAGTGGAGCTATGAAAATTAGAATGGGAACCTATGAAAAGATTCAGATTACTCACAGTTTCTAAAATCCCAAGTTTTATGAAATGTTCTTTTTTAGTACAAGCAACTCTTATTTCTTCTCACACAGAAGCACATTCTTACTTGCAAAAAAGATCTAGTAACAATGTTATCTGAGGCACTTACCCTACAAAAAGAACTTAATTCTTCTCAGTACTTATGAACACTGTAACTAAATTTACAGTTGAATTCCACGAGGTGGGGGGGCACACACATGCCAAAACATTTTGCAAGAATGTGATGATTTATACAGTAGCGACCTGAGAAATTTGTGGGAAGGGTTTCTGAGGATGCAATAATTGGGATCACTGCATAGAACATTGCACTAGTTTACTATGATAATTACATTATGCTGATAAAATCTGGTGAGCTGAAAATAGCAGGTAGTCTAAATATTGTGGTAAAAGCACTCATACCAGTGGATAGGAGATAAATAGCCTTTTTCCTAAGCACGGATGACTTCACCTCAGTAAAATTTTAGGAGTTCGATGCTAACCAGTCTGGGTTTATTGGTATTTCTTCACCAAGATGAAAAAACATGCTATAATTGCATGGTTCTCATTAAAATAAAACCATAAAACTCACTGGATCTCTGTTTTTTTGGATAACAGCACGTGTATATGTAAATCCCAGGTATGATCAGCTTGAGCCTCAAAGATGCAGTTATATGACTTCAGCAGATGACTCAAATTTATAGTGTGTACCCACAGACGCACACATGAAAGTGGGATCTTGCCTGGGGCTGTGGAGTGGGAGAACATAAGATTGGATAAGACAAAGAGATTTGCTAGAGTCAAATGTCAAGACAGGCCAGAAAATCCAACATTTGGTTATGTTCCATGGGAGGTTACAGAGGATGCCATTTTAAAAAAGCAGTAAAAATGTGCTAGGGAGAGAGGAATCAGAGCCGCTAAAATGGTCCATGGTATCTCTCCTCCATAAAGAAGCAAGAGAAGTTGTAACAGAGCTAGGTTCACTGGTAGTAATAGTGGTGATATAAAATAATAGAGACTAGGTGGGTGATGGCATCAGAAGCTAAATGGATAGAATTACTGGAATGAATGGAAAGACTGGAGGGGCAGTCAAGGGTCTTGACCCACACAGATCTATCAGAAAGTTAGAATACGGCACCCTTAGGGAAAAATAGATTAGGCAGACAACAAGGGTATTCAACTGCACAATCAATAGAAATCAAGTATGAATGATGAGGAGACTAAGTGAAATCACCCCAATACAAGTAAAGGCTCTTTGCCTGGAATTACTACCTGGGATCATGTCATAAATTATTATAATAGGAAAGGTCAGGTAGAAGTCTTTGAAAATTCCCCTAACCCCAGCCAAGATAGTAAGTCAAAACTAATATCATCTCTTGAGGCAATGCCGAAATTGCTGTCATTTTTAAAGACTTCAAGCATGCAGCAGTGGTGATCTCCAACATATCACAGCTTGCCTGCCCTCTACCAATTTGTTCACCTGCCTGGCTATCCTCTATCCACCCAAATATACAGGGGTGGGGATCAAAGCAAACAGGAATTATCTTTCAGAGAGCAGGCCCTTTGTAGTGCATTCAGAATTTGTTCTTCCAGATCATATGATCAACCAAAGTTTTTATCTGGAAGCTTTGAGAAGGTTGCGCCACAATTTGTCGAAGAAATGTTCCACGTTGTGGCAAACAGGTGACGGGTTCTTTTACCATGACAATGCACCTGTCCACACTACACTGAGTGTTCAGCAGTTTTTGACCAAAAACGGCAGGATCCCTATGCTCCACCCTCTTGATTCACCTGATCTTAACTCGAGAGACTTTTTTGTTTGTTTGTTTGCCCAGATGAAAACAGTCCTCAAAGGCAAATGCTTTGCTGATGTGGAAGATGTGAAACAAAAAACAGCAGAAGCACTAAAAGGCAACAAAATTGAAAGTTCAAAAAACTGTTTTGAGTCGTTGAAAAAGCTTCTTGATAGGTGTATTGCATCAAATGGAGAGTATGTTGAAGATGCCTGAAGCTTAAATGTGTAAGAATAAATACAATATTTTGTAGAAATAAATTCCAATTTTGGGGTCCCCCTTGCATATGGTTCCTGTAGGATGATAGTGCACTATTAAAAATAGTATTTGCAGCTGCTGTGCCAGATGTGGTACCTTGGCTAGAGTACAGTAACCTAGTCTTAGGAATATCGTAAGCAGTCGTTTGTATCAGTGTGCTGGAGCTGCCATAATAAGAGATCACAGAGTGGGTGGCTTAAAAAACAGAAATGTATTTTTTTACAGTTCTGGAGGCTAGAAATCCAAGATTAAGATTTCAGCAAATTTGGTTTCTCCTTACCCTGAAGATGGCCACCTTTTCTTTGTGAAAACATCCCTCTCCTTATAGGGACACTAGTCTTATTGAATTAAGACTCATCCAATTTTGAGGAGAAAGTAGGTACCCTAGGTCAGAATATGCACAAACTCATGGACCGTGGAAAATGGCTTGGCCAATTGATCAGGAACCTGGAATGGAAAACACTGAAGATTTGAGGAAAAGGAGGTCTGAGAAAAATACCTGTGAACAGACATTTGCAATTGGACACAAAATATGAAGTCTATCTTTCATGTTAATGCCCACTTGGCCAGTTGACATCAGGTAGGTTTGATGTTGAGATATTGGTCACTTGGAATAAAAAAGCACAGTAACAGAGATAGAAGCTAAGAATGAGGTCAACAGCATTGGCTTTTAACTTGCTAAGGATATTAGTTTCCTGAGTGTGCCACAATAGGTGGCTTTAAAACAAAAACCAACCAACCAAACAAACAAACAAACAAAAAAACCAGAAATGTTTTAGGGGCTAGAAATCTGAAATCAAGGTGTTGAAAAAAGTTGGTTCCTTCGGAAGTCTGTGAAGGAGAATCTGTTTCATTCCTCTCTCTTAGCTTCTAGAAGTCTCACAAGTTCCTTATCTTGTAGATGGTGCTTACTCTGTGTCTTCATCTCATCTTCCCTCTGTATGTTTCTCTGTCTATTCATATGACATTCTATTTTTTTTTTTTTAATAAGGACAACAGTCATATTGGATTAAGGGCTCCCCTTACTTCAGTATGACACTATCTTACTTAATTACATCTGCAACAACTTTATTTTAAACAAGGTCATTTTCTGAGTTATTGGGGATAGGATAGCAGCATATGAATTTGAGGAGGGGGCAAAATTCAACCCCCATCACCGAGGATAATCTAGTTTCAGCTGATGTTGAATTTCCAGTCTGTCAATTGCAGACCAATGCTGCATTTCTGATATGGCATCACCACCTGAAGGCACCGACTAACTTGATCACATTGCTCCCTTCAACCCTTGGATAGGACAAAGATTCATTTTACCAGAAAAAGGTATGTATTCTGGGTGTGGGTCTGTGTTTCCTGCTTGCAGAGTTTCAGCCTACACTTCTCCCCATGGCTTACTGTGTCTGAGCCACTGACCTAGAGTCCCACACAACATTGTGACAAACAAAAGCATTTACTTTCTTTCCTTTCCTTTTTTTTTTTTTTTGAGTTAGAGTCTCACTCTGTCACCCAGACTGGAGTATAATGACATATTCATGGCCACTGCAGCCTCTACCTGATAGGCTCAGGTGATCCTTCTGCCTCAGCCTTCCAAGTAGCTGGAAATACAGGCAAAAGCCACCATGCCAGGCTAATTTTTTGATTTATTGTAGAGATGAAGTCTCATGAAGTTGCCTGAACTGGTCTCGAACCCGTGGGCTCAGGCAATCCTCCCACTTCGGCCTTCCAAAGTGCTGGGATTATAGGCGTGAGCCACTGCGCCGGGCCAAAAGCATTCACTTTCTAACAAAGCAGGTGCTAGAGTGAGCACATGAGAATGGGATCCTCTGGTTATTAAATCTGCCTCATCTAGAAGTTATCATTTTGATAGAGGGACAGAACTGCCTTTTGAAGATCCAGCTGAAGTGACAGTTCAGAAGACATATTTTAAAGGATAGAGGGCCATCTTGCAGGACACAATGTATACTCTAAATCAACAAATTTATATAAATCCAGGAACTAAGCAGTGGAAATCAAGGGATTTGTGTTTCCTATCCCCTAACTGAGTTCTGTGGATTTAAAGTTCTGTAGTTCACCAAAAGGAAATACTTCTGAGAACACAGAAAGAGCCTCATTAATCAAAAGATGTCACTGCCACCTAAACACTTTTGATCTCATCAACACAAAAACGAGAAGGCATGAAGAAAAGTTGCCTTCTTGGCAGGGCTGATACTCAGGTGACACACTCATGGTAAACAAGCTGAGAATGGCATGGTGGCCAGAACTTTTGGATGATGAATTATGTTATCCAAGTAAGAAACTGAAACCAGAATAAGTGCTATGGACAGTCAGAGATAACCAGATTGGACAGTCGTATAGTAAACCTCTGAAGGTTTGCTGAAAATTAATTTGTAAAAGACAAATTAACAGGAGAAATGGTATATATATTTATTAGCATATAAAGGAGAAAATTATAGAATGATTGTCTGATATTTCCATGGGGTAAAGTTGATTACGTATCTTATTTTTTAGGGGAAAAGAAGATGGGGAAGAGTAGGTGATTTTGAAGAGGTAGTACATGATTTGGGGGAGGAATTTAATGGGCTTGAAGAATGTACAAATGACCTGGAACAAAGTAGCTTTGGTCTGCAAAGCAGACAATGACTTGTGACAAGAGTTTGTCCAGGTGCGTTGACAGACTTCAGTCCTTCTTTCTGTGATCTGAATTTAGTTAATGAAAATTCAGAGAAGGGATCAGAAGTAATTGTTTTTTGTTTTTGTTGGGTCTGAACTCAAGGCAGATAAGGAATCTTCAGAGAACTTTACCTGTGCTTCGGGAGAGAGAGAACTGACACAGGGGAACGAGGAAGATCAGAGAGTCTTTGAGAGTCTTCTCCTTCAGTTCAGTATGTCAAAGTGCCACATCTTGGGCTGTTGGTTTCTTAGTCCCAACATAGAAAAGGAAGACCATGAGTGTTGAGTGTGTTGCCAAGACCAGCTGCAGTGTTGTAGTCAGTGCCTTTAGTCCTTCCCACTAGTGTTCCTTTTCTGACAATTTCTATTTCACCCAATTATCATCACAAAATAAATAATAAGTTATGGTGCATTTTAATTGTACTTGCATTATAACATATATTGCTAATAGAACAAACTTCAGTTCTGATTAAATGTGGATGAGCATTGAAAGCGTCCCCTAGGTTTAGCTGATCTGGTGATTGGAAGAATTTTCCAAAGACCAACTCCATATATTTGTAGACTGGCATCTCCTACACTCCATACTTACTTTTGGTGCCAAGTGACACTAGGGTATCAGGACCTAGTCCTGACACTGTATATTCATGGTACATGGTAGCCACTCAGCAGAAGTTCTATATACCTTGAGGCTATTTCGTTTTTTTTTTTTTAGTTAGAGTCTCACTCTGTTGCCCAAGATGGAGTGCAGTGGCACGCTCACAGCTATTGCAGCCTTGACCTCCTGGGCTTGGGCGATCCTTCCACCTCAGCCTTTCAAGTAGCTGGAACTATAGGCATGCACTACGATACCCAGCTATTTATTATTATTATTATTATTATTGTAGAGATAAGGTCTCACCAGGTTGCCCAGGCTGGCCTTGAACCGATGGGCTCAGGCAATCCTCTCACCTTGACTTCCCACAGTGCTGGGATTATAGGGATGAGCCACCGTGCCCTACCCCTGGAGGTCATTTCTACACTGAGGTGGCCAGCAATCTCTATACAAAAGTGATTGTAAAACACAAACTATATTATAATAAATCCCTGATAAATGTATCCTCATAGCATGCCGTCTGACATGTGACAAAGAGAAGATAGAGTATAAATAAATGATAATATTAAACAATTTCAGTTAAAATGGTTTATTTTAGCAAATTTACAAAAGCATGTGGCAGATGAACATATTACTAGCTGCTCTCCCAGAATCTTAGAGTGCACATGCACAAGTCAGGGACAGGAGACAAGTCCTTTTCTGGGAGAGAAAGGTAGTGTTTGCATTGGAGATGAGAGGAAGGTATACTATGTTGGGAGAGCATCTGTTTTTGTTTCAAAGACTAAATCTGAAGAATGGTTGCCTGTCAAGAATGGGGTTTTCTGAAATAGATATTTGACATATTCAGGGCTTCTTTTGAAAACCGTCTTAGCCAAGCGTGGAGGCTCAAGTCTCCCAAAACTTTGGGAGGCTGAGGTGAGAGGATTGCCTGAGCCTAGGGGTTCGAGATCAGCTTGGGCAACTTGGTGAGACTTTGTCTACACAATAAACCAAAAAATTAGCTGGGTGTGGTAGTGCCTACTTGTAGTTCCAGCTACTTGGAAGGCTGAGGCAGAAGGATCACCTGAGCCCAGCAGGTTGAGGCTGAGGTGGCTGTGAACATGCCACAGCACTCCAGCCTGGGTGACAGAGTAAGACTCCAACTCAAAAAAACAAAAACAAAACCAAAAACCTTCTTATCCCAAGGGAAATTTGTCCATTGTGAATTCTGTCTTCCCCATGGAGGTCAGAACTCAAAACACCCAGCCTCTCTTGTGGCTAACATTCAGGTAGGGAACCTAGACTTTGACCACCAGACCACCTCAGTGAGATTAATTTAGAGATGAGCAAAGCAATGCTCCTACTTGGTTGGGGTAGGTGGCAGCAGGAACTGCAAAGGCAAAGTACCTGACTACAGATAGTGTCAGTGGTGGAGGCAGTAGTGAATGAGAGAGCATTGAGTTCCTGACATTTCCTGTTTGTAGGAATAGGCACCAGTGGCATCCATATCAGACCAGTTTGTTGCATGGCTTTTGGTTGCCTCTGGAAGTTTATCCTTGAGTCTATTTCTTCAACAGTTTCAAGAAGTGTCTAATTACCTTTAAGAGATTATGTTTCTGGCTGAACTAGCCAAACTGGATTTTGTTGTTTCAATAAGACTTGCACATTGTATTTTAGTATATAAAAAGTGCTCACCATAAGTGTCATAATAAAACAAATATGAAGTAAACTATAAATTCATGCCATTTTTTTTTTGAGTCGGAGTCTCACTCTGTTGCCCAGACTGGAGTGCAGTGGCATGTTGCTCATGGCCACTGCAGCCTCCACCTACTGGCCTCAGGTGACCCTTTTGCCTTAGCCTTCCAAGTAGCTGGAACTACAGGAGCATGCCACCATGTCCAGCTAATTTTTTTTTTTTTTGAGTTGGTGTCTCAATCTGTTGCCTGTACTGGCGTGCAATGGCATGCTCATGGCCACTGCAGCCTCAACCTGCTGGGTTCAAGCAATCATTCCATCTCTGCCTTCTAAGTAATTGGAACTACAGGCATGCACTACCATGTCCATTATTTTTTTTTATTTCTTGTAAAGTTGAGGCCTCGCCAAGTTGCCCAGGCTGGTCTTGAACCCATGGGCTCAGGCAATCCTCTTGCCTCGGACTCGCAAAGTGCTGAAATTACAGGCTTGAGCCACCGTGCGCAGCCTCATGCTATTTTTCAATCTACCAGATTGACAAAGATTAAAATTAGGCCTGTAAGAATTGGTATGATAAAACAGGCCCTCTTATTGGTGAGAATGCAAATTAATACAAATTTAAAAAGATAGTGTGGCAATATCTAACAAAATGTAAAATATAAGTGTATTTTGACAAACATGTTATTCTACAATTATATTATACATACGTACTTATAGGAAGCACTAAAAAGTATAATGATATGAATTTATCATCATTTGTAAATGGAGAACATTGAAATCAATGTAAATGCAGTTAGTTAAGAGCTGGTAAATACATGGTTGAACAGCCATAGAAAGGAATGATATTTATTTAAAGGGGAACGCTCTACATGAGAATCAGTAGACATATTGTTGAAGTAGAAGAGCTATGTGTGGGACAGCGAGGTTAGAATGCTACCATCTGTGGAGAGGCAATATGCAAACAGAAATGTTTGCATAGATTTGAAATACCCCTGGAAGAAGGCAGCAACCATTAACTGTGATCCCTTGGAGGAAGGCTGGGTAGAAGATACTCCAGGAGACGGTTACTTGACAAAGTATATCTGTTTGTAGTTCTTGGATTTTATTCTTTCATTCACTTGTGCAAGAAATAACTATGGCATGACAGGGGTGTGCAGAATACTGTGGCACACAGGGCATAAAGATGAACCAGAGGCGTCTCAATATTTGGAGGTTAATTGATAATGATAAAACTGATGATTACAGCATAATGTGTTAAAAGCTGGACTAAGGTTGTTCACAAGATGTTTTAGAAGCCATAGAAGAAGATACTGAAGAGGGACAGTTAGAGCAGCCTTCTGGAGAAAAGAGCAAACAGAAATTGAACTGATAGTTAGACAGCAGACTTATACACAAAGACATTTCAAACATGAAAAAAAGAAGAGGCCTAGCACAGTGGCTCACACTTGTAATCCCAGCATTTTAGGAGGTCAAGGTAAGAAGATTGCTTGAGCCCAGAAAGTTGAGACCAACCTAGGCAACATAGTGAGACTTCATTTTTAGAAAAAAATAATAAAAAAAAAAAGCTGGGCAAGGTGGCACACACCTGCAGTGGAAGTATTGCCTGAGCCCAGAATGTTGAGGCCATGATTATGCCACTGCATTCCAGCCTGGATGGAGATTCCAATGTAGGACGAGAAGGAGGAGGAGAAGAAGAAGAAAAAGAATCAGAGGTAAATTCAATAGGCATAAAACAGCCAACATTAGGAGAACTTCAAGTATTTCTGGATAAGTAGAGTTTTGGTGGGGGAAGATGTTGAAAGATAAGTTAAAGAGTTACTTAAGGCTCACTTCAAAAGTGATTTAGATGTCGGACATAATCCTCACAATAAAGGTAAATCATGAAAGTTAGGAGGTAGAAGGAAAATTATGTGTGGAGACTTAGAATGTGAATTCTGAGGTACAGCACAAGGAGTTATATTTAAACTAAGGCAAGCCACAGAAAGCCCTGAACCATGTAGAAATGAATTCAGTTGCCATTACTCAAAAATTCAAACAACAGTGCTGTAATTAATAGTTATTATTATTATTATTATCATTATTGTTTATGTAAGGTCTGGAGGTAGGCATCTCGGGGCAGATGCAGGAGCTCAATGATGTTACCAAGGAACCAAGTTCCTTTTCCTTTTTCCTCTATACTCTTGGAAAAGTTGGTTTGCTATCACATGATTTCACAGATTCCATGAATCAAGAGTCCACGTATAGTAACTGAGTCCTTTGCTCAAGGGCTCAAAAAGCTATAATAAAGGTGTTAGCTGGGCTGCAATCTCATCTGAGACTTTGAATCTTCTTCCAACTTCAATGATTGTTAGTAGAAATCAGTTCCTTGGGGCTGCATCTCTCTCAGTAAAAATTTCTCCTATTAGGTGGTTAAAATGAAGTCTTACAAAATATAACCTAATTAGTGTCTCCCCCATCATATTCACAAGCCTGCCCATACTCAAGGGGAAGGAATTATACAAGGCATGGAATTAAGGGGCAGGTATCTTGTGAGACATCACAGAATTTTACCTACCATCCCAGGATATGTATTTGTATTTTCATGGTTTTTTGTTTTGTTTTGTTTTGTTTGTTTGTTTGTCTTCTACTGGTGGTCAGTTGTAAATGCTCACTTTATTTTAGTACTTTATATATTACTCATTGACATATTTTTCCAATAATTTTTAAGATCAAATATTATTGTTAATAAGAGGTAACCCACATTCACATTCCCACTCTCATTTCTATGTCTTCTTAGCAGCTTATCAGACACTTTTAATTCAATAATAACATAAATATGAAAAAAAGAAAAAGAAAGATATTATAGTAATATTTTACAAACACAATAACAACTTTAGCAAAAACATTTTTTGTATACTAATTTTTAAATATATAAAAACAAAGTACAACAAAAATATTATTTATAGGACTATTTTCAGGTACTAAAAATGATTTAATCTCATTGGGAAAGAAGATATACTCACCCAATGAGCTAAATAACAATAAAATATTTATATTCAGCCAATAATAATGCCATTATTTAAATTTCAGCCAATAATGAACGTCAAGTCACAAGGTTGTAGATTATTAATTGTCAAGTTAATCCTATGGACAATATGAGGTTAGAGGAGAGTGTTCAAATTATTCATTGTGATAACACAAGGTACCCTAAAACTCAGTGGTTTAAAACAATAACAATTTTACTACACCTCACAAAATATGTGGGCCAGGAGTTTGGGCAGGGCTTAGCTTGGAAATTATTCTACTCTAAAGAGCATCATCTGGATCATTGTGTGGTATCAGTTGTGGAACTGTCTTGTCGGAAGGCTCCAAGAAAGGTCCCTCACAAACGTGACAGCTCACTGTTCCTTGGCCCCCCCACCCTGCATGATGTGTTACTATGCAGAGTTGTTTTAAAAAATAAAAATGGAGACCACAGTTTGGATATACCTATAGGCCAACCACCTATTCCCATAGAACTAAAACTTAAGTAATCTTCATTTCTTGAAATATAAGCTCTAACTATAAACAAAACTTAAGCTTTCCTTCTTTGTCAGTGTGATAAAATTGGCCCAATCAGCAACCAACAAAAAAACGTATACAGCTCTATTTTCCAAAAAGAAATGTAAGTTTAAAGTAGCCATGACCAATGGAAATCAATGTATTTCCTCACTGATGCTTTAGAAGCTGTGCTATAATTCTTGTGAGCTGAGTTTCTTATCACTTTCAGTTTGAAGTCTCCTGGTTTGTAAATTGTGCTTTGATATGCACAAAAACTCTTATATTTCTTTTTCACTTGATCTGCTTTTTTGGTGTCAGAAGTAAGATCCAAAGAAAACTCTTGATAACCCCTAAGGCCAGTACCCACAGAGCCCATTGTGCTCACTGCTTTCTTACCGACCACAAGGTTAAGAGTAAGTCTCTCTTAGATCTACGATCTGCTATTTGCATTTTGAGATTGTCAACTTTGTTATGTATACCTGTGCTTTGTTGAAACTTCTTGGTAAACCACCCTTCTGTCTGTAAGGGGAGAAAATGTGTTATCTCCTGGGCCTGTTACTCCTTGGGTCTTGGGGTGGCAGTAGAATTACTGAATATTAAGAATTTAGAGTAATTAGAATTCCCTACAATACATTCGTTTTAGGGAAGCTAAGGCAAAGATTCACCTGGTTCATGACTCCTTCCTTACCTCTGTCTGAAATCCCTGCTTCCCTAAGTGTGTATCTACTATGGATAAGTATCTTGTGCCTGTTTTGGAAACATGAGTGAACTTTACAAAGAATAATGTGGGACTGCAATGGCCATTTTGGGGAACTTCCAATTTAGACAAAATAGTTCATTAAGGGGGCATCCTTGAAAAGAAAGGAACAAGAACCTTTCAGAGACAATGAAATGCAGTCTTTGGTATACAGAAACTTCTAAAAAACAGAATGACTCAAAATAGCCTCTCCAAAAGAATTCTTTTTTTTTTTTTTTTTTTTCCTTAATTACATGTAATCATTTATTTAAAATAATTGTCCACGTCTTCCAATGATTTAACAGGCTGCGTTTCACTTTATCTTCCCAAACAGACAGAAATCAACGCTTACACTTTTTGTATTTTATTTTAACCACTATGTATGCTATCTTAATAACATTTTTCTTCATTAATACTAGAACCACATATATTAACCAATGAGCAGTACAGATTTAAATTATCTTTTTGGGTAGCTGTGGTGTTGTGGACAGATTCTTGGGTTTTATCTGATTCTTACAATGTGCAAGTAATAGTTTAAAAGATAAAACTCAGGCTGACTTTATAGACCTTTCTGTGAATCTCTCTGCTTCTTTTTATTCTCCACTACCTGATTATTCTGAGCCTACTAACCCCTTTGATATCTTGACTTTTCCATTTGAACCTACTCAACACTGGCTTCCTTTAAAAATTAGACCCTCAAATGAGCCAAAAGTACCTGTAACAGATGAATTTTAACCTTGGTCTTGTCCAGAACTCTGAGCCATTTTAAAAGATTTTTGTGTGATTCAAAAGGGAGCAAATCAAATTTACAGAAGAATTTAAAATTCTTCTAGGTGTCTATGATCCAAGGCTTTTGATTTGTAACAAAACGTATGATAGTAGGCACAGGAAATCATTGAAAATGGTTAGAAAAGTCTGTTGAGATAATCCTACAAAGCATGCCTTCTTTTTTTTTTTGAGTTGGAGTCACACTCTGTCACCCAGGCTGGAGTTCAGTGGCATGCTCACGGTCACTGCAGCCTTGACCTGCTGTGTTCAGATGATCCTTAGCTCAGCCTTCCAAGTAGCTGGAACTACATGCGCACGCCACCACACCCAGCAATTTATTTATTTATTTATTTGTTCGTTTGTTTATTTATTTATTTTAGAGAAGAGCCTTCACCAAGTTGCCCAGACTGGTCTTGAACCCCTGGGTTCAGGCAGTCTTGTTGCCTCAGTCTCCCAAAGTGCTGGAACTACAGGAGTGAGCCACTGTGCCCAGCAAGTATTCCTTTAAACAGGGCATAAAAACAGCCAGAAAAATGGGCCAACAATTATTAGAAGCTGTCCCTAAAATATTCCCAATGAGATAAGACTGGGCCACAATTCGATCTTGTAAACAAGAAAGAATTAATCTGCCGCAATGTATAGAATGAACCCAGAGAAAATTTTCAAACAATAGTTTAGCCTGGATGATGAGATGACTTTATCAGCCCATTTTTCTAGTGGATTGTGCACAGAAATAAGTGACTTAATAAAGAATTCTAAACTAGAATGAGAGGCAACTCCCCTAACAGAACTGCAACATCTAGTGGAATATAGTCAAAGGACATTCATTATATCACAAAAGATGCCATCAAACAAACCAATTAATGGATCTATAACAGTTGCAGGGATCTTGACCTAATTTTAAAAAACCTACTCCCAATTTTGCCCCCATTGATAAAGATATCTGTGATTACTGGAAGCAGAAGGGAGGGGGGTACATTGGCAAAAAAGACTGTCCCTTGATGAGTAAGAGGAAGCTGGAAACCGTTGCATTCTTCTCAATGTTGATGGGACTCCAAAGAGTTGCCCAGCAAGCTACTTTAAATAATCAGTGAGGAAAAACCAAACCTAAGTAGAAAAATTTGTACTGTGTTGATAAATACCAGAACAATTATTTTTCCTTTAAACTCCACCATGCTACATCAAGAAATTCCACAGAGTAATAAAAATATCTCAGTGGCGGGAGTCTGAAATTGCATTCAAAGAGTTCCTTTGTCAGAACTCCTATCACACTTGGCACTTTTTCTGAGAGTCACACCTTCTTATTATGTAATATTGCTTCTGTGAATCTCCCAGAGAGAGGTCTGTTTTCCTAATTAGAAGGCTCAATAAGATCCCCCTCTAGAGAAATGATCTTAGAAACCTGAGATTTGTCAGACACTAAAACACTGTGGGTTCCCCAGGCCCAAAGTGACTGCCCAAGAAAACTATTAAGTTCCATAAATATAGATATACATCTTTCTTAAATTTTTGACATTATATGGGATTCTTCTACAGATGTGGGAAAAATCAAAAGTATCCAACTCATCAAAATTCTGACCCTTTTAAATTGCTTCCTAAGATATTGCAACACCTTCAGAAATCTGAGGCAATATAGGAACTCATTCTGATCATATAGAACCTAATACCTTGAGGAGTAATTACCCCATGCACTCATCTTTGTAACTCTTATCTTATCTGTCAAGATATCCCATTAACAGAAATAAAGATTTTCAGGACCTCAGAACTAGAAATGAAATTGTACTACCAAGATTCCCAGTGGTACCAAATACAAACACTCAGCCAGCAAAGAAACCAACTGAATTTGAGTGACTCACTGTAGTAGACTTATACCTTGTACATATATTTTTAAAAACCTACTCCCTTGATATTCTACCTTGATTCAGGCTGTAGGTGACTTGCTTCTTTGTTCTCCATCAAAAGAGGACTCAGAAATTGACTCAATATAGCTGTTAACAACATCTGTCTTATAAGGGCCATAAAGCCTCTTGAGAAAAGCTTCAATTCTCACAAGGAGTGATATGTTATCTAGGTCAGGACTTCTCTACAAAAGGAATATTTCTGTTTCCAGAAAAAAAAATGGTATGTAAAATTTTCCCAGACCTCAGAGGATTCCTCAGAGTTACAGGATATTGTAGATCCTATTACTAGTCTTTCTACTCTATGAACTAACTAAAAATAGTACTTAGGAAACTTTTCTTTGAAAACAAAACACGAGGAGGCCTTACTGAACTAAAACAGGCTTTGCAAAATCCTCTTGTATTAGGACTCTGCAGTTACTTTAAATCCCCAAGTTGTTTGTTCATGAATGAAACAGTAAGGCTTTAGAAGTCCTCACTAAAAAAATGGAGGACAAAACAGACCTGTAGTCTATGAGTAGGTTTGGTAGCTAGGGCATAGCCAAATTGTTTAAAGGCAGCAACTAGCTTCAGGTGCCAAGATTATAGAATCTTCTTCAGAACTTGTTCAAGGCAACACCTTACTTACACGTTTCTCATGCTGAGAAAGCTTGTGAAGTACTGAATGCCTCTAGTATTTCTCAGTCAGTAAGCTAACATCTTACCAGATTCTGCTGCAGTCATCTTCAAACCTGCATATTCTTTGCTGTAACTTTTAAAAAAATATTCATAGAGACGAGGTCTCACTCTCACCAAGCTAGAGTGCAGTGGCATAACTATAACTCAATGCAGCTTCAAACTTCTGGGCTCAAGTTTCCTGCTTCAGCTTCCCGAGTGGCTGGTACTACAAGGCCATACCATCATGCCTGGCAATGTTTTTCATTTTGTTGATCAGACAGACTCTCACTATGCTGCCCAGGCTGTTCTCAAACTCCTGGGTTCATTCCTTAGCTTCCTGAGTATTTGGGATTACAGGTGTGAGCCACTGCAATTTGGCTGTCTTTTTAACCTATAAATTATGAAAGAAAGACTTATATAGAAGTCAAACTGAATTCTCAAGGTTTGGCTTCTGAATTGAATTTACTAAAAAAAATCCTATTAGGCAATTCAGAACTGATGCCCTATGTTAATGGCTCCTATGCCAAAAATTATAAAGAAAAACTTTAAACTGGGTATGATATTACAACCCAACATGAATAATTAGGAAGACAGTTTCTTCCCAAATTCGATTCAGCCCAACCTGCAGAATTATTTGCTCTCACTTGTGCCTATAAAATAGCAATTGATAAGACTGTAAATATCTATATTGATATCAGGTATGCTGTTGAAGTAGTCCATGATTTTGGTATACTCCAGAAACAGAGGAAATTCTTAATATCAAATGGCATGCCAATAAAGAATGGGTTTCCGTTTTTTGATCTCCTCTCTGTATTATTGCTGCCTTTACAAGTAGTTAACATAAAAATTAAAATTCATACTTACAAAAGAGACCATAAATATCAGGGAAATGCCATGACTGATTTCCATGGTAAAGCTGCCACCAAAACAAAACAAAAAAACTGTCTCAACTAATAAACTATGCACCTTGAGCGAAATTCATCCAAAGAACATAAAATTAATTAAACACTTACAAGAATGGAAAAACTATGCTTTGGAAACTAAAATAAAAAAAAGTAAATGATATAAAATAGTTGAGGGATTTTGGGAGTTCCCAGGCAGTTACTTGGTATTTCCTGAATCTCTAAAGTTGCATATCTCTGAGCTTTTCATTCCTTTACTCATCATGGAGTTGATAAAATGACTTAAATCTTGGCAAAATATTGGTGGGGAGACTTTTTAAAAGTACCTGAGCATGTCTGTAATCAATGCTTGATTTTCCAAACCTGTAATCCTAAAAAGACAAAGTGGTCTCAAGAATAATTAACTTACCATCACAACCATTTGAACGCTTGCAGTTGAACGTCATTCAATTATTCATCTTGAACCTCTGGCTCCAAAATGGTAATACAGAAGCAAGCTGGCTTCATTTTTCTCTCCAGGAAACCAAAAACAAATGTACAGTACCAAGATTATAACCAGAACTATCCCAGAAATGAAATATGAAAATGAGACAGTTTCCGGGGCAACAGAGAGTTGAAAAAACTTCGAGCAGATGGTAAGAGAATTGAACTTCCACATTCATGATAGCCCCTCTCCCAGATCTGCCTCGCACAAATAACATGGAAAACTTTTCCCTAATACACTATTTCTATGCTGGAAAAAATAAGATTGAAGTGGACAACCAGCCTCCCCACCATCTTGGATTCCTTGGCAGGAGACTTGTCCTGTCTTAATCCACACTGTGAGTGCCTCTAGGAAGAAATATTCCTGAGGATGGGCAAAGATGAAAAGGGGAGGTGTGACTACCAACCCCAGTCCTGGAAACTCTTTTCAGTGAGTTGGCCAAAGGAGATGACAAATGAGAGTGGCTGTTCATCAGACCCAACTTATAGGAGGTTCATCCCACAAGTCCCCTGGGCACAAACCCCTAATAGCCTTCCCACATTACAAGGACATTCTTTTTGGGATCTCCTTCATTTGGAAAGAGCAGTACTCTGATCATTTACTAGAGCCTAGAACCTAAACCTAGAACCTGAGCTTAAGGCACCACTTAAAGCTGAAAAGGAGACATTGATCTGGCAATAAAGAACCTCTAAGCAAATATAGCCAAAACAAACAATCAAACAAACAAACAAACAAACAAAGTCAGACAGAGACTACTGGTTAATGCAAAGACACAGACATAAATTCACAAGAAATATCAGTAAACAGGAACCATGATCACCCCAAATGGATAAAACAAAGAACCAGTAAGGGACCCTAATGAGATGGTGAAATGGGAGCTCTCCGACCAAGAATTCAAAATGGTAGTTTTAAGAAAACTCAGTGACACAGAAAAATAACTCAAAAATTTATTAGAGAAATTTAACAAATAAATTGAAATAATGAAAAAAAAATCAAACACAAATCTTAACCTGAGCAACAATTACTAAACTGAAAAATTAACTAGAGGTTCTAAATAGCTGAATGGATCATGCAGAGGAAAGAACCAGTGAGCTCAAAGACAGGCTTCTTGAAAATACTCAGTCAGAGAAGAAATAAGAGAAAATAATAAAAAGCAACAAAGATCATCTATAAGATACAAACAAATATCTCAAAAGACAATATTTAAGAATTATTGGTGTTCAAGAGAAAGATGAACAAGAGTGAGGTGTACAAGTCTTCTTCAAAGAAATAACAGAAAACTTTCCAACACTTGAGAAAGATAGAAATATCCAGCCGTAGGAAAGCTGGAGAACACCAAACAGATTTGACCCAAATCGAACTACTCCAAGGCATATAATAATCAGACTCTCAGAGGTCAAAGGCAAAGAATCCTAAAAGCAGCAAGATAAAAGAAGCAAATAACATATAAAAGAGCTCTGATTTTCTGGCAACAGGCTTCTCAACAGAAACTGTAAAGGCCTAGAGGGAGTAAAATGACATTTTTAAGTGTCGAGAGAAAAACAAAACTTCCCTCTAAGAATACTATATTCTGCAAAGCCATCCTTCAAATATGAAGGAGAGAGAAAGTTTTTTCCAGGCAAACAAAAGCTGAGGGTATTCATCACCACCAGATCCAGCATAGAAGAAGTGCTAAAGAAAATTCTCCAATCTGAAAGAAAAAAAAATTAAAGTACAAAACAAACAAATAAATAAAAAAAGCACTTGAAGGTATAAAACCCACTGGTAAAATGAAGTATGTGAACAAAACCAAAATACCCTAATACTATAACTGTGGTGTACAATCCACTCATAGCTCTAGTATGAAGCCCCCAAAACAAATTTATCAAAAAACAATAATAGCTACAGTAACCTGTTAAGAGATAGTTAATATAAAAATATGTAAGTTGAGACAACTAAAGGTTCAAAATTGGGAGGGGATATAGTATAGACTTTTTTTTCATTTTTCTTTGTGATTTAAGATATTATCTTTCAATAACTTGTTATATCTATAAGATGTTTTTTCATAAGCCTCATGGTAGCTACAATGCAAGAACCTGTAATAGATTCAGTAAAAAATAAAAAGCAACAAGTTAAAACATACTACCAGAGAAAATCACTTAACCACACAGGAAGACAATAAGGAAGAAAGGAGTTACAAAACAACCAGAAAACAAGCCATAAAATGTTAGTAGTAAGTCCTTACTTGTCAGTATAACACTGAATGTAAATGGACTCAGTTCTCCAGTCAAAAGACATGAATGGCTGAATGGATAAAGAAACAAGATCCAACTACATTCTGCCTACAAGAAGCTCGCTTTACCTATGATGACTCATATAGACTGAAAGCAAAGGGGTGAAAAAAGATATTCCTTGTGACTGAAAGCCAAAAAATAGCAGGAGTAGTTATATTTAGATAAAATAAACTAAAATTAAGACTGTAAATGAGACAAGACAATCACTATATATATATTTTGCCATGATCTGTTTGAACTTCTTATATATTGTGGTTATTAATCCTTTGTCAGATGGGTAGTTTGAAAATATTTTATTACATTTTGTGGGTTGTCTTTTTCTCTTGTTGATTGTCATCTTTGCTGTGGAGAAGCTTTTTACCTTGATATAATCTCATTTGTCTATTTTTGCTTTAGTTTCCTGTGTTTTTGATGTCTTATACAAAGCATCTTTGCCCAGATCAATGTTCTGAAGCATTTCGCCAAGATTTCTTCTAGTAATTTCTTAGTTTCATGACTTATATTTAAGCCTTCAATCCATTTTGGTTTTATTTTTGTGTATAGTGATAGATAGGGATCTAGTTTCATTGTTCTACACAGAGTTCTCCAGTTTTCCCAGTACCATTTATTGAAAAATTTTGACATTTATTAAAATGATCATATAGTTTTTGTTCTTGATTCTATTAATCTGATGCATTATTTTTATTCATTTGCATGTATCATACCATCATTTCATCACTGAAATGAATCCCACTTGATCATGGTGTGTGATCTTTATAACATTTTGTTGAATTCAGTTGTTAGTATTTTATCAAGAACTTTTTCACTATGTTCGTTAGAGATACTGACCAGTAGTTTTCTTTTTTTATTGAACCTTTATTTTGATATCTGGGTAATGTTGGCTTTATAATATGAGTTTGGAAGCATTTCCTCCTTTTCAGCATTTTTGAAGAGTTTGAGTAGAATTGGTATTAGTTCTTGAAATGCTTGATAAAATTTTGCAGTGAAACAATCAGGTTCTGAGCTTTTCTTTCTTTGGTGGGAGATTTTTATTATGACTTTGAACTTGTTTGTTATTGTTACTGGTTAATTGAGGTTTTCTATTTCTTCATGGTTTGATCTTGTTTTTATATCCATCATGATCATTGTAAACTAGCTACTTGCAAACTAACACAAAATATTTAAACTCATATTTCTGTTCCTGCTAGGAACCTTCATCACACAGGCTGAATACCCACGAAAGTCTACTATAGTGAGTTCAACACATAGATTCTCTTACTAACCAGAGTAATTGTTGGTTATTAATCATTTAAATGCCTGGGAAGAATTTCAGTTAACACTAGAACTAGCCTGCATACTTGCTTAGGTGACCAATTAGGGAAAATGGTTTTATGAAAAGATGGGCATCCTTCCCCTGGCAAATAAAATAATTCCGCTAAACACTCATGAAAAGCTGGGTTGGCATTGGGTAGAAACATTAGAAGCCAAGGGTTGGCACACAATCACTAAAAAATTTGTTACCAGTAACTTCAGTGTATATATAGAAAATGTCAGTGGTACTGAATCTGACTTAGGTGAGATCCCCAATTCATTCTGCAATTAATGCTGCTGATTTGATTCAGATGATGGAGATTGGATTCATATATAATGATATAAACCTAAAAACAGAAAATGACTGACACCCTCAATTATACTATTAAAGAACTCACTGAAGCTAAACATTGGTTTAATGGAAACTGTGAGCAAATAGAATGCTTCTAGAACACCATTATGTGAGATTAGCAACAATTTGTATATGCCAAAATTCAGGGCATATCTGGAAAAGAACCAATCTTACCTAATTGGTAGTGGTAACATAGATTGCTTTATTAGATGTCTTTTGCTCTGACTCCAATTTAAACTGGCAATGTACAAATATCAATGTGACAAAAAATAACCATGACACTCATACCACACCTGATTGTTGGGTAATGAGATCTATTTTAACTCTTTGTGTCAACAATTATTAATTTTTGCAATAATAAGATATACAAAGTTTTCCCAAATGGTCTGGATACTATTGTTTGGGCTATTTCTTACCCCTAATAACCAGATATGACTTTCTAAATGTTAGTCAAATTTTTAACTTGAGATTATTTGTACATAAAGTAGTCCCCCCCAATTAATTTCTTGTGCTCCTTCAAACTTGATTATACAGAAGATCTCGATTTTATTCTTTCCTTAGGACACTGCTCCCTTGACTAGGAGTCTCTGGATTAGGAAGATCATGTATCAATATCTCTGAAGCTCTTGAAAAGAGTTTTAATGACACTGTAAATACTCTTCAAGAGATAAACTCTAAATGGAATAGTTTAGCTTCAGTTGTACTCCAAAACAGAAGAGTTTTTTGATATCCTAACCTTAACAAGGAGGAGCTTGTGCTCTTATTAGAGAAAAACTATTTCCATATCAATAAATCAGGAATTGTAGCCCCAAATCTTTTACATTTAAAAGATTAGATATGAGTATTCCATCAGATCAAGCAGGTATTATCAATTAATTTATTCAGCCGGTTAAATTTTAGTTCTTGGAGACTTTGGCTTTGGGGTAGTTCAAACTCGTGGTATTATTCTCCTATTATTCATATTGCTAATCTCCCTTGAGAGTTATGTTCTCCCAAGAGTCTTAAATGCTGTCAGCAGTCACTGACTCATCGGGTGATCTCAATAAGGACTGAACAATGCAAACTACATGAACTTGAATCATTGGAAGAGCCTATTGAAATCCTGATTCATGACCTTCAGATGACCATGAAAAGAGAAACAACATGTGGTGACTAAGAGTAAAACTTAATAGCTGGTCACATTCTCAGTTCAACTGGGAAGATAACCAAAGTGGGGGACTTTTGAAAGTATAATCGAAATGGAGGCCACAGTTTGGCTATATCCCTAGGTCAACTATCCATAGCCACATAACCAAAACTTAAGCTGTCCTCACTTCCCTGAAATGCAAGCTCTAACCATGAGCAAAACTTAAGGTTTCTTCCTTGTCAGTATGATAAAATTGAACTGATCAGCTGCAGATAGATAAGCTTATACAGCTCTACTTGTCCTAAAAAAGAATGTGTGGTTTTTTTATCAATATTTTTATTATGATAATGTGGTGTACAGTTAAGGGTTAGGTATACAAATATGCTCCGTTCAGGCACCCTTGTTGATAAGAGGTGTCTACCCAGACAGATATTTACTACCGTTAATCCCATCTCCCTTCCCCTCCCCCCTCGTTTCCCACCACTGTCAGTCATTTTCTTATAGTATTATGTTGGATGTTCAAGGTCCACTATGAGTGAGAACATGTGATACTCAGATCTTTGTTTCTGTGAGAGGTTAATAGCCAATCACGATAGAGATCAACATACTTCATTGATGGTTTACAAACTTCATTGATGCTTTACAATCTTCATCATAACTCTTGTGAATCAAGCTTTTTATCACTTATAATTTAAGGTTTGTGAACTGTTCTTTTGTATACACAATCAACTCTCATATTCCTTTTTT
Source organism: Carlito syrichta (assembly GCF_000164805.1). Lineage (NCBI taxonomy): Eukaryota > Metazoa > Chordata > Mammalia > Primates > Tarsiidae > Carlito > Carlito syrichta. The sequence goes on from NW_007046103.1 coordinate 180,228, forward strand.
ATTTTACTTTTCAGGCTTCTCACAGTGTGGTGGTCTCACGGTAGTAGAGTAGTACTTCTTATTCAGCTGCTGTCTTCTAAGGGTTCCAAGAGACAGGAAGTAGAAGATCTGGTGGTCTGGAGCCAGACATCCATGCAGTGTTATTTCAACAGTATTCAATAGGTTAGAGCTCACCAAACTCAGGGGAGGAAAGGGTAGTAGTGGATAAGCTGGTTTTAAAAGATATGGAACATTTGAAAAAATGTAGTGTGGATAAGTCTGAAAACATCAAATATCTAAATATAGTACAGGAACAATGGTGAAAGAAGTTTCAAAATGCTTAGCAAACGAGAATGATATATTTTTTTCTCAACCTGTTTTGCTCTAACAGCAAAAGCAACAGTGGGGATTAGCATCAATCTGGGCAAGGCGCTTTTTCCTGATTCAACTGAAAAGACAATTTTTCCTTAAATAAGGTTAGCTCATTTGAAGAAGGATAAATTTGTGCCTAAGGATTTTTATGGGATTAATTGGGAAAGGTCAGAGTATAGTTTGGTAAGAGAAGTGCTTACTGTTAACACTCCACCTAGGTATGGGGAAATCTTTGCAGTTAGTCCTGAAACAGGATGTGGGGCAGCAAGAAAGGGGCTTGCCTTTACAGCCATTGATCAAGTTATTTGGGTTAGCTAGCCCAGCCAAGGCCCTGAGAGGGTCATAGTGTATGTCTTAGGATTTCGAGTTCTCTTATAAGGTTTTATTCAAAAGGTTTAATCACTGTAACAATAATTTTCTGACCGAGAAGTTTTCTTAGATTTGTAGTCACAAACAAATAGCTCTCTAGATTAGTGTGTGTGCACGCGTTCCATAGACAACATCCAACCTACTTTGAACACAATGCCTGCCTTTGGTGGATAACATTGTTTGTTTTTGAGGCAGTCTCACACTGTTGCCCAGACTGGAATGCTGTGGCACAATCACAGTTCACTGCAGCCTTCATCTCCTGAGCTCAAACAATCCTTCCTACCTCAGAAGTAGCTGGGTCTACAGGCAGGAGCCACCATGACCTATTTTTTATTTATTTTTTTGTAGAAAGAAGGTCTTCCTAGTTGCCCACGCTGGTTTCTAACTCTTGGCCTCAAGTGATCCTTCCATCTCACCCTCCCAAAATGCTGGAATTAGAGGTCTGAGCTACCATGCCCAGCAGACAATATTGTTGAATGAACTGTATTATTCATATCCTCTCACTATCAATTTGAGTGATCTATATTCTTTTCCAAAGTTTTGTACATAAAATATTAAACCAGAAATAGAGGAATATTTTAGTAATATATACGAATTAAAAAAAAAACTATTCCTATCTGGAGTAAGCATAGTTCTTGTTAAATGGCTCGATTTTCAGAATTTGTATCTAACGTTTTCTTTTAATCCTTTTCTTTGACACTGATATATTTTTGAATTTATGAGTGTCAAAGCTGACCTTCAAAAAATAAAAGGGGAGTGAGAAATACTTTTAATAATATCTTTCAATGTGTTATACCATCCTGGAGAGTAATCAAATCAATGGAGTTTTATGTTATAATGCGGATTCCTCCTCCCTTCTCAGATAAAGCACTAGTATTTAGTTGTTTTATTTCATTTGGTCATGAGCATTGAAAATTTCAAGCTACAGTCCTATAGGTAAGAAATAGCATTGTCTTAAATGGTATTCCAGTTTAACAAAGGTCAATGTCTTTGTGCAGTTTACACAGCATCCGCTTTCGGTTGTTTTGTTTCCTGAGCTCTAGGTGGCTCCTCAAAAGCTGTTAGGTTAAGTAAACGAGAGCAAAATAAAATCAGACACACTATGGGACCTTGGGACTCTGAAATCTTAATCCGAGGAAAGAATCAGTTAACATTTAAGAGACTGGAAGATGTGTGTGATTGGTAGGCAGAGCAAAGAAAGGTTAGTCCGAGTTGTCAGGTAGCTGGATAGAACCTTATACTGTCACAAAAATATGCTTATAAGAAAAGCCTTAATAAGAAAAGCCCAAAGACGTCCAGGGAAAGGGGAACAGAAAAGCGTCCTCTATTGTCTCATCTGTCCCATCACATAAGTAACTGACCCCTGCCTCAGATGAAGTGCCCAGGCTAGACATCACCTGCCCTGTGTCCTTTTTTTTTTTTTTTTTTTTTTGAGTCGGAGTCTCACTCGGTCGCCCCGACTGGAGCGCAGTGGCCGCTCCCGGCCACCGCAGCCTCGACCCGCTGGGCTCCGGCGATCCTGCCGCCTCAGCCTTCCGAGTAGTCGGAACTCCAGGCGCGCGCTACCACGCCCGGCTCATGTTTGGTTAATTGTAGAGATGAGGTCTCGCCAAGTCTTTAGCAAGCCTCCTTCTCGACCGGCTAGAGCCCAGGGGGCGGAGGCCGGAGGGGACGCGGCAAGGAGGTGGCCCCGCACGTCCGGGCGCGCCCGCCGTCGGCTGCCGCTGAGTAATGGGTGGCAGGCCAGGCGCAGGGCTGGGCGGGCCCGGGCGCAGTGCGACCGTCTCCCGGGAGGAGGGCAGGGCGGCCGGGCCCCTCCCACTCCGCCTTTGCTCGCGCGTCCTTCCTCCGGGACTGGCAGCGTGCGTCGGGCCGCCGCGAGTGCGCGCGGCGACTCCGGGCACCGACGGCACCGAGCGGAAGGCGCAGTCTCCACGAGGATCGAGGCGGACCTAGCCGCGACATGCGTGCCCTCCCCGGCCCGCGGGGGCCCCGCGCGCCCACATCCGGGCCGCTGCTCCTCCTGTGTCTCCTGGCGGCGGCGCGCCGGAGCTCGGCCGACGGCGACGCGCCAGGTGTGATGGGCGCAGGGACCGGGGTGGGGAGGCCAGGGGGCGCGGCGGCGGGAGGGGCGTGGGGATGCGGGCGAGGGCGGTGGGGCGGGCGGTGGCGGCTTCCTATTGGCTACGTTGGGTTCCCGAAGCTGAACCCGGGACCTGGGGCGGCCCGCGCTCCTCCGCGCCTCCCCGGGAATCTGGAGCCAACGGAGCCCTGCGCGCCGGGCGCGTAGGCAGCAGGGCAGGGTGTGGTTTATTCCCTAGGAAGAGGGCGGCGGGGTTTGTGGATGGGTGCGGGGCCGGCCAGCAAGTTGGCCTGCGCTCTTGTGGCTTGAATTGAGAAAGGCGCATTCCCCAGGGCCTACTCCTTTCACTTGAATAGATAGGCTCAAGTATCACCTGCTTTCCTCCTGGCAGGTGGGTTGGCTTTGAGGATGTTTTTTAGAGGTGAGTGGGAAAACATCATAACCAACCAACCAACCAACCAACCAACCAAAAACCTTACAAGTTACGGGATAACTTGTGTGTGTCTTCTTTTTACACCATGGTCTTTGAAAACA
>NW_007046103.1:183584-184420 GCF_000164805.1 Carlito syrichta
ATGTTGCCTGTTGTTTTATTGTTTGTTTAAAATACTTTGACAGAGGGATGATGTGCAAAACATTACCAAAGCCCAACACTAAATTTACCATGTTAGCTTCACTTGTTTGTAATTGCTTTTTATGTGGAAAGGATTCCATCTACCCTACCTTCTAAAATACAAGTTTCTGAAGTATAAATCTCTAAATGTTAGCAGTAAAAATCATAGAACACCACCACCTCTCATGCTGGTGAATGCTGGAGCTAAAATTAGGACATTATTCTACACTAAGTATTCAACCTTTCCTAGAAATTATTTTCATGAGCTTATATGTAGATTTTTTTTTTTTTTTTGCAACATGAGGGATATTCAAAAGGTAAGACTAGTCATTATTTTGTAAATACTCTTTAAAAGGCTTAGTTGTTTACAACTTAGACAAAACATTTTGGTTTGCTTCAGTTTCGAAGTTTTCCATCACACTGCTTATAAAGAATTGTCCAGGACCTTTTTCCCCATCTGAACATCCCAATTCTTCTATTCCTGATTCACCTATCTTTCATCTCAGAATATTACAATTCTAGAACCAGTGCATTCTGGATACAACTTTGTTTTAGAACTTTGGTTCTCTACTTGGCTTTACATCAGACTTACCAGAAAGCTTGAAAAATACTGATACTTGGATCCTGCCCTCCAAAACTCTGGTTAACTTGGCCTGGGAGTCAGCATGGGCATTAGTTTTAACAGTTCCCATGTGATTCTAAGCCAGTTGAAAACCATGGCTTTGGCCGGGCTCGGTGGCTCAGCCTGTAATTCATGCTTTGGGAGGCCGAGGTGAGTGAATTGCCTGAGCCCGCGGG
>NW_007046103.1:184637-196014 GCF_000164805.1 Carlito syrichta
AAAAAAAAAAAAAAAAAAAATTAGCCGGGCGTGGTAGTGCGCACCTGTAGTTCCAGCTACTTGGAAGGCTGAGGCGGAAGGATCGCCGGAGCCCAGTAGGTGGAGGCTGCGGTGGCCGGGAGCGGCCACTGCACTCCAGTATGGGCGACGGAATGAGACTCCAACTCAAAAAAAAAAAAAAAAAAAAGAAAAAGAAAACCATGGCTTTAAAATGATATGATCTAGAGAGTGCACTGTTAGGTTAGATATTTATTCTATTGGCATCAAGTTTAAATTGATACTTAGAACAGACTTCTAATGAGAAAAAAAGAGGAAGAAATGAGTAAAAGTGGCATATATGAAGATGTAAACAGTTGGGGATGTGTTGGGAAGAAATGTCTATGTGTGTCTAAGATGTAAATCTGGTTCTTTTATCTTCACTTAAGCTAAAATTCCATAATCATGTGCAAGATAAAAGGCGTGGAGTTAGCATCTAATTTTAAGCCAGAATTAAAAATTATCAGACAACCTCATCTTGTTTTCTAGATTTTGTACTGATCTTCATGAGATTTAGTTTTCTCTTTGGTAATGGATATTGTGAGGTTTACTGGATATTTTTAAAAATCCAGATGCTTCAACTGTACACTTGGAGATAAGTTTTCTGTCAACCTATGACTTTGAGCCAAATTGTAATAATAAAAGTGGTTATAAATGATCCTGTTTGCTGTATGACACTGCACCATGCTGCTTATAGCCCTGTGAGTTAGCTTTTGTTATCACTGGCTTTCAGATGAGGAAATTGGGGCTTAGGTGAAGTAATTACCCAAGTACACATACTTAGTTAAGCAGTAGAGCAGGAAATTTAGCATTGGTCAATCCAATGCCTTTTTTTCCCCACAATGCTCAGTTGTCTCTCTGAGCTAGTTGGGTATGTCTGTGAACATTTGGAACCACTGACAGAGAGTACAGTGTGTGAATCTAAATGTTTGATATGATCTGACGGATCATGGTGACACTGTTGAGTCCTGGGATAAAATTAGGTACAGGGACTCACCTTCACTTTCATAGGGTTTTTTAATTAAACAAGAAGTATAAAATATCTTTGTAAAGGAGAAATGTTATATAGGCAGGCTTCTTTAAACATCATTATTATTACTATTACATGGAACAACTTGGGGGAATAGGTCATGTTTATCTTTTAAAAAATGTTTGTAATGGAGTCATTTGAAATTATCATTTTAACTTTCAGAGGACATGGCTTTTGTGCTTTCTTGATCAAACCCTTTCCCTACTTATCCTCCCTTTCTGCCACAGCAGCTGCCTAGTAATAAATATTTTTGAAACAAATGTTATTTGAGGACCTACATATGTCTGAGGTCATTAGGCTATGTCTCAGTAGAGAGTACTAGTAGTTTTTACCTTTAAAGGCATTTAAAGGTTTAAAAGATAAGATTAACTATTAGCCTACCTTTAATAGAGATGCTTCTGATGCATCAAAATTCTTACTCTAAGTTTATCTTCACAGTTAAAATCATATTATTTAAGCTTTATTTTTTATTTTTTTTATTTTTATGAGTCGGCATCTCAGTCTGTCACCCAGGCTGGAGTACATGGCTTACCACAGCCTCAACTTCCTGGGCTCAGGCGATCCTTCCTTCTTAGCTTCCCTAGTAGCTGGGACTACAGGTGCATGCCACCATGCCTGGCTAATTTTAAAAACATTTTTGTAAAGATGAGGCCTCACTATGCTGCCTGAGCTGGTCTTGAACTCCTGGGCTCAAGCAGTCTTCCTGCATTAGCCTCCCAATGTGTTGGTATTACAGGCATGAGCCACTGCACCCAGCTTATGTAAACATTTGTTAAGAATTAGTTCAACTGACTCCCTTTCTGGTCTTCTTTCACACTCACTCCTTTTTTCTCTTCTTCCTCTAGCCTTTCCCTGAATGGATCTTGTAGATATTGGGTGGGGAAGAGTAAGAAGGCATCTTCACTTAGTGGGTGGAGTTGAAGAGGTCTAGATCAGAGACTGGGTCTGGTAAGTATGGTATCCAGGTAAAAGGACAGCGTAGTGTGAAGTGTTAGAGCCTGAGCACAGTGAAGTAGGTACTCCTTCAGAGGGACAACCGGGTACAGAGTCTCAGGGCTGCGCAAAATGAAAAGTGTTTCTATACAGGGGCAGCCAGACATGTGGTTTCAGACCCCAATCAGTTATGGAGGCAAAGCACGCTGAAGGTTCAGACAGCGCATGAAGTTGAGGCCTGAGCCAGTGAGGGAGACATCTCTGAGAGGACAGGTGTGGCGGTGGCCATCAGAATTTAGTAATATACAAGGAAGTTGGTTTTATGCTAGAAAAGAAAGATGGGGAAAAGAATAGAATGAACCCTAGGATGTTGGATTGCAATTGGCAATATCAGTGTGAACTCATGACTTTAAATCTCTAGCTCTTTACTTATCTGTATATCTTTCTATTTATAGGGACATGTGTAGATTTAAACATGTGCCTGTGTAAATATATGTGTAATGAATATAATGCACGTGAGGGGTGACCCCCCCATGGAATTTATTTATTAAAAAATTGTGTATTTATTCTTACATGTTTAAACTCAATTGTCTTCAAAGTAGTCTCCATTTGATGCAATACACCTATTGAGATACTTTTTCCACTGCTTAAAGCAGTTTTGAACTTGTCAATTTTGATGGCTTTTAGTGCTTCTGCAAGTTTTTTGTTTCACCTTTTCCATAAAGCTGTTTCCCTTTGAGAGCTCTTTTCATTTAGGAAAACAAAAAAAGTCACTTGGGACGAGATTGGGTGAATTGGGAGGGTGGGGTAGAGGTCGTGCTATTTTTTGGTCAAAAACTGCTGAACGCTCAGTGTGGTGTGGGCAGGTCAACTGTAAGTCACCCCTCATGAAATGGGCAAACGTGTTGAAAGAATCTCAGACAAAACACAACACCCTCACTGAAGCTGAACGCAGACTCTCACAGCAGCAATAGCTGGTACACTGCTGCCAATGGGTTCCTAGAAAACTTACCTAGCAGGGGAAGCCTGTGCTACAAAGGACCCGCCATCCAAAAACTAATTCTGGTTTTTTTTATGTGTGTCTCCCCTCATATATAATATGTTTGTATATATAGGTATGCAGGCGTGTATTGTTAACTCTGTCCACTGAAATGGAGCAGTGATTTCCTGGTTGCAGTAAGTATACTTAGCATCCAGATCATTTATTAGCAATAGTAGTCAGGGTTTCTGGGTGAAATGACTGATTTCAGGACTAGGGTGGGAAAGTACCAGATAAGGTTAGAACTTCTTGTGCTAGAAAGCAGTAAAGTACTTGAAGTATGATGAATCATGACAAATGGATACATAGGCCAGCATGAAGGGGTTCCCACTAGACAAATCTGGGACAAATTGAGCACCAAAATAAATAATAATACTAGTGGGTTAGAACCCACTGAATAATGTAGGGATTCATGAGTATACACTGATATAAATTAATTAAATGAATCAATGGGAAGTTTGATTAAGCACAAAATATTACAGTTTCAATGTAAATTCTTATTAACACAGAAGAGGAAAAAGTAACTTTACAATGGAGCAGCTTGGCAGATACTACTTTAATCAAATGATCAGAGTGAAAATCATTGCTGAATAGACAAAAAAAAAAAAAAAAAGAAGGGTATGCCATCTGTTAGGATATGGTGAGAGGAGCACAGCATCACCTCTTTGATATTCCTGCCAAAGGTGCCTACCTCAAATCCAATTACAACAGAACTCTCCTGGAATTTTCATAAGTGTCAAGGTCATGAAAGCGAGAAGAGACTGGAACTGTGCCACAGTGAAGGAGACTGGAGTGACATGGCAGCCAAAGACTACATGGTATTCTAAGCTGGAATCTTGTGCCATAGAGTACATTTTAGGGACTTTTGTGGAAACTCAGATGGAGCATGAGGATGAGATGGTGCAAAATAAGTCTTCATTTATCATTTTAATGGCAGTATTGGGATGATGTGGGGGAATATCCTTTGTAGGAAATATATAATAATGTTTTAGAGGGGTTTGAGGCATCAGGTCAGCAACTTGCTCTCACATGGTTCAGAGGAAATGTTCTGTTCTTGAAATGTTTTTGTTAGTTTGAGATTGTTTGAAAAGAAACAAAAAGAATTAGTTCACCTGTCTCTGAGAAGGCTGCAGTTAACATAAGCATTAAACTAATATGATATGTGAGGAAAAAAAAAACCTCTTTATATTCTTAGGTACTGTCTTCCAAAGGAGTATATGCCTTCAAACAAAAACAAATTGTATGTGTGGAGTCTATTTGTCTTAGATTGTAAACCTTTGATCTTAATTTTATATAGCTGACCTTGTATATTTCACAATATAACCTTAGAAATAAACAGCTTATGGCACACATACTGATCAAGAGAACAAACCTCACAATACTTTGTTAAAAATGAACTCTCTGCTCCTAATAGAACATCATTATTACCCAAGGATAACAAAATATCTCAAATAAGCATAGAAATAATAGATGTTATCTTTAAAAAGGTGTTATTCTTTTCATTGAAAATAACATTTTTGAGGGTATTGAAGTTATCATACTGTGTCCCTAATCCCAAACCAGAATCTTTTTATAGCCTTAAAGTTGTATAGTTTTGAGAACTTGAAAGGGAATTTAGAGATCTCATTTGATTGATCTTGCAGCCCAAAGTGCTTTTGTAACTTTGCCAAGAGTAATGAGCTAGCATATAACTGTTTTGCTGGTTTGCATTTCCACACTCCATCCAGTATGTGGTTTTTCTTCCTAAAAGGTCTTCAAAATAAGCCTCTGGCAGGACAGTGTAGTTGGCAGGGAAAGGTGGCAAGAAATATTCATGTTTTAAAATATCTGTACCTGAACTATGTAGTATAGGGCCTTTGGACCACAGAGTCATTTGAAGATTATTAAACATCATCACATTGAAGAATCAGAGTTGAAGGATATTGATATTCTGGGACTAGTTAATTCTTTGTTGTGGAGGGCTGTTACTGTAAAGTGTTTAGCAGCATCTCTGGCTTCTCTATATGTAATGAGTGAACTGTATATCCCAAAAAGATGTAAGTCCTGATCATTGATACCTGTGAAATTTACCTTATTTGGGAGTAGGGTCTTTGTAGATATAAGTTAAAATGAGGTCATACTAGATCTGGGTAAGACCCAACAACTGTGGTCTTTTTAAAATAAAGGAGAGGGAGATTTGAATATAAAGACACAGGCACACACAGAGGATAGGTGACCATATGAAGATAGAGGCAGGGATTGCAGTGACGCAGTTCCAAGCCAAGGAATACCAAGGATTACCGGCCATGACCAGATGCTAGGAAAAGGCAAGGAAGGATTCTTCCCTAGAAACTTCAGAGGGAGGATGGCCCTGACAACACCTTGATTTCAGACTTCTGGTATCCAGAACTGTGAAAGAATACACTTCTGTTATTTTTGCTATCAAATTTGTGGTAACTTGTTATGATACCTAATTTGTGGCAGTTTGTTATGGAAACTAATACAACCCACTAAATAAAAATGGTGACCTTCCTCCAATTGTGACAAATAAAATGCGTTCAGACATTTCCAGATGTCCCCTGTGGGGCAAAATCACCCCTAATTGAGAACTATTGAACAAAATCCAAGTCTTATCAAAGAGCAACCTAGCACGTGAAATATTTTTTTAAAATCCACGGTCTTTAGAAAGAGCAGAAGTCATACACTTTTGCATATTTTCTCAAGAGTGTTATTTGACATAAGTTGTACTGTTAAAATATCTTAATGACCCATGTAGAGGTGATTTGAAACACGAGAACTTCCACACTAGTTTTTGAAATATATTTTATTGTAAAAATGACACTTTAAAGAAAAAACATCAATCTATTTCTATTCCTATATGATCAGGTTTTAAAAATAGTTTTGCAAGGCTGATACAAGTCATTCACTAGGCCTTTTTTTTTTTTTTTTTGGTCTATAAATGGCCTTCATGTCCAATAGTTCCCATATGATGTGGAAAATATCAAGAGTTTTCTATCTGGACTGTTATGTGTTCCTGACTTAGAAAGTCTGACTTATAAATGACTCTATCGGGATAACTTGAATTTTATTGACAAACCTTTTTTTCTCTTTTTTTCTTTTCCTGACAAACTCTCTCTGGAATATAATTTCTAGAACTCAAAGTCTCCTTATTACTCTTCTCTTTCTTCTGCTACTGCAGTTAGGGAAAGGGGAAAGGGATACTATATTCCCTAACTCCAGAACTCTAAATACATTGCTTAGAAGTAGTATTTTATTTGGTAATTAGATATTTTAAAGCCATAGTTAGCCATATAAATGGTATTTACATTTGGCATGGAATCTTATGGTTATTTATAATATAGATTCCATGAGGATATATATTCTGATTTCCAAATATGTTTTATAGATAGATACTATATTATCTACATATAATCCATGGATATAACATATATTATCCGTTCTTAAATTGTAATGTTTCTGTAATCTGGCTGCACATTTATAATGCTATATTAGAATGCTAAAATTAAGATTTATTAAAATAATTTTAATTATTCATATTGATAACAATCAATATATAGACTAAAGAGAGAATGAGAATGATATTTATTTATTTATTTATTTGAGTCGGAGTCTCACTCTGTTGCTCAGGCTGGAGTGCAGTGGCAGGCGCACAGCCACCACAGCATGAACCTGCTGGGCTCAGATGATCCTTCTACCTCAGCCTTCCAAGTAACTGGAACTACAGGTGTGTGCCACCATGCCCAGCTAATTTTTTGATTTATTGTAGAGATGAGATCTTGCCATGTTGGTCAGACTGGTCTCGAACCCCTGGGTTCAGGCAATCCTCTTGTCTCTGCCTCCCAAAGTGCTGGGATAGCAGGCATGAGCCACCTCAACAAGCTAATATTTATTTTAATAATAGCTGTTTCTTGCATCTTTTTCTTAATGAAGTCTAGACACTGCTAAGATTTTAAAGTATAATAAAGATATTTTAGGAAGAAAATATTCATTCTTAATTAGAAATGTAGTTGAACTTATTTCTTGATTTAAATAAAAGCAAATCTTTAAACCCAATGCAGTTTTCTAGTGATGCTTCTTTTTTCTTCCAACTCACTTCTGTTAAATGAGGCCCCCAAATCAAATATGTGAAAATGTGACCATAATATTTTATGTAGAATGATAGCATGTTTAGTTAATTTGAAAGTGTTAATAGTACAAATTACAAGCCCCTTTAGCAGTGTCTATTTAAAATGAGTCTGCAAAAAACATCTAATAGAGACTATTTTGATATTTTATATAAAGTGCTAATAGGTGAAAATTAGGATGTTACTTCTTTGATGCTACAGTCTCATGTCTCATCTCCCCTGCAGAGAGAGGGGAAAAAAAGCTTTTAATCTCTGGAGCAATTATATGAGATTCCTCTTTTATGCTGACATTTTTGCCACTACCTGTACAAGAATGCCAGGTGGAACACTTCCAGCAATGATTAAGAAAGGAGTGAGTTTGATAACTTGGGAAATGAGTGGTATGATCTTGGCACCATCATTCATATTTACACAAAAGCACTGAGTTGGGCAGATTGCATTTGGAAACCCCAAGCAACAAGTCAGTGAAAGAACTTGGATTAAGACCCAAGATTCCTGTCTCTCCATTTTTATACTTCTTTTTGTGACTCAGTCTAATCCTTTCAGGGAATTAATCAATCCACATCTACCTGAGTCTCCTGCCAGTTTCTTTTGAACCCCAACGTTAGCTGAATCAGCCTTCTGCCAGCTGTCCTCTGACTGAAAGCGATAAGGTTTACATTCTCACTTTTTTGGTTAAAAAAAATATCTTGTCTAAACAAAGAACTTCTCACTTCTACTATCCTTACACCTTCTGTAGACTGCCCTGCTTTCCCACTCAAGGCGTATGTGTATTGCCTCTTCAAAGGACTTCTCCCAAGGCAAAAATCATAGCAGTTATACGTGCTCCTTTGTACTTGGGCTTGTTCAGTGAATGTTGGAGTCTGAGCAAGATTAATGCTTTAAAGGGGCATAAAGTTAGGGCACAGGTGGTGTATGGTTTATGAATGTCTGATTGTGTTTTTAATATGTGAACTGGCAAATATAAATAGTCTCAGCAGCTAGTTTATGTCGTGCGTATGACTAGTTGGGGCTGGAGTCTCACGGGTGGTAACTGAACTTACTAAGGCAGTTGTGAATTAAGAAAGGTAGATTTATTAACGAGAAAATACAAAGATATGCTGCAAGAGAGCAGTGGGCACAGTAGCAGCAAAGGGAAACTGCTATCTGTAAAGAGGTAGGGGCTTTAGGGTTGTTTCATAGGGTGGTGTTAAGGGAGTTACCTACTGGAATTCCTCGGGATAACTGATTGTGGTTATCAATGTGCCGGAATTACTTAAAAGTGGTCAGTTGTTTCTTGTAACATGGTTAGTAAGTTTTTTGCAATATTTGCAAGTTTTCGCTTGAGGCTTTCTTCTTTAATATTGTTAACCCAGTTGTTACTGACCTATTTAGATCTTATCTTTCTCCACAGACTTCCCTTGGTTTTTTCTTCTTATCCTTTTCCTTCAGCTGCTATAAGCTTAGATTTTGCCCAAGCCAAACTTAGACTAGTTTTCTCTCTTTGTTCTAATGCAGGTCCTGGACAGGCTCATCCATAGCAGGTCCAACTGATCAGTAATGGGGACATAGCCCCAGTTTCAGAGCTCACCTCTTTGGCCATTATCTTCACCCTCATTTCACCTCTATGATCAGGCTTCACACACTGTAGCTCCTTTGCCAACTCGTATAAGATATATGAGGGGGGACCCCCAAAAACCTGGAATTGTCTCTTGGAGGGTGAGCCCCTGGTAGTACAGGCCTCCCCCCTAGGAAATTGTTGTAGGAACCCATTGGCATTACTATACCAGCAGTGTTGTTGTGAGAGGCTGTGAGAGGCTTCAGTGAATTTATTTTTCCAGATTCTTTCAACGTGTTTGCTCATTTCAGATAGGTGATTTACTTGAACAACCTTCCCATGCCACGCTGTTTTTGAACAAAAACAGCATGACCCCCATTCCCCTCTCCCCTTTTCACCCAATCTTGCCCCAAGCAACTTATTTTTGTTTCCTTGGATGAAAAAAGTCCTCAAAGGGAAACGTTTTGAACACGTGGAAGAAGTGAAACAAAAACTGCAGAAGCACTAAAAGGCATCAAAACTGATGAATTTAAAAACTGTTTTGAGCAGTGGAAAAAGAATCTTGATAGGTGTATTGCATCAAACGGAAAGTACTTTGAAGGTGACTGAAGTTTAAACTTATAAGAATAAATGCACAATTTTTAATAAATAAATTTGGGGGGTTTTTTGATCCCTCCTCATGGAGGCTAGTTATAGTCAATGTATGAATGGGTGCCATTCTGAAATCTTAATGACCCTCAATCACAGATTGTGGGCCTCAACCCCTACCATTACAGTCCATGTAGCCCTTTAGAGACCAAGTGTACTCAACTTCATACTCATCAGCATCCAGCATGTGGCAGATACTTCGTCTATTCACTCATTTAAGTGAAATAGGGATAATAATGATAGAAAACTTTTTTCTCTTATGATTTTCTTAATAACATTTTATTTTATCTAGTTCACATTATTGTAATAATACAGTATATAATACATATAGCATACAAAATATATGTTAATTAATTTTTTTCTTTGTTTTAAAGATGTGGGGTACAATTCAGGGTATACAGATGTTTATTACGCAGGTACCCTTGTTGATGAGGTGTGCCCCTCCCTCCCTTGGCAGTTTCTCTCAACTGCCAATCCCAACCCCCTCCCCTGGCAGTTTCCCACTACTGCCAATCCCTTTCTTATAGTAATACAATAATTGTTAGAAAGCATTTTTTTAAGTTTATGTCTTATGGTTACTGATACTGTGACTGATAATAATAATGATAATAATGATATTTGGTGCTTGACATTCTTAAAAGGGTTCTGGGTTTGTTTCAGGGATAAAGAGTATGATGTGAAGCCTGGAGATTGCATTCTGCTTTGTAGTGGGTTGGGCCAGGGAAGGAGTACTACCTAGCAACCAAGCAGACATCTCAAAGCTTGTGTTTTGCAGGCTTCATAGGACAGATGATGTAGTAGAACAGCTCTTTCCTTCCCACCCACCCCCTCTTGGCTTCCTGTGCATAAGTGAATAGCATCTGCCTTCATCTTCCTGAAATCTTTTCTCTTTCATACAACCTCTAAGTGAGGTATGCTCAAGAATGGATTAAAATAATTTCATTAGGAAATAACACTGGTATGAGCCTTTTTAGCATTGTATGGGTGTGTGTTAGAGAGAGAAAATGTTGATTGAGGAGGGAGAATATGAATGAATGAATGAATGGATGAATAGTGAATGTAGGTGGAGGAAAGGTTTCATATTCCTGATAGCCCAGTGAGAAACTCAGGACATGTTTTTCCATATAGTCACTGTTAGTGGGTAGTTTGATTTAAATATATTATTAAAGGATTATTTTATAAGCAAATGCATTCCAACTTCCAAAGGTGTTTTAGAGGTGATTAAATCTCTGGAGCATAGCCTATTGGAGAGTAGGTCCCCCCTTTTTTTTTTATTCAGGCAATATTGTAAAAGTCATGGATACAGCTGAAACAACAAAAATGATCACCAATTTGATAACCTTTTTCATACGTATAAGAAAAAGAAAGAACTGGAAGTCTAATCTTTTACTACAAATAACTTTCTAAGCAGTATATTTTTTAAAAGTGCAATAAAAAAGGCTTAGATTTAATTTAAATTAAATGGAAGAGTTAAAGAATGCAGCCAAGTTATAATAGTATGCCTTTTTTCCCCTCTCTGACTTGTTTGATAAAGTTGAAGTAGTTTCTTGGGAGGTAAGGTCTAAAGTCATAGAAACTGTAGGCAGTGTAAAAAAAGAAGCTTTGAGGAGGGTGAAAGAGGTGGAAATGGCAACTGTGTTTCTTAAAGTTTTCAAAAGGAAAGAGAAGTGACAGAGGAAATGGGAAGTCCGGTGGTACAGGGCATGCGTCACTGTAACCATAGCCGGGAAACAAACAGTCCAAACTCACTATGCAACCATTTTAGCTTCTCTATCCCTTAATGCCCAACACTTCCTATTTTTTTTTTTTAATGCCTTTCATTAGGGTCTGCCTGTCCCTCATTGTTCTCTCATCTTCTCTCTCAACCTCTTCATGTCTTTCTCTTTTCTGGTATGCTTATCTAATTCCTTCAGTTCATTTGTGTTTTGTAATGAAACTATAATTATATAATTAAAAAATGAGCCGGGCTCAGTGGCTTAGCCTGTAATCCCGCGCCTTTGGGAGGCTGAGGTGAGTGGATTGCCTGAACC
>NW_007046103.1:196107-217502 GCF_000164805.1 Carlito syrichta
GAAGGCTGAGGCAGAAGGATCGTCGGAGCCCAGCAGGTCGAGGCTGCAGTGGCTGGGAGCAGCCACTGCACTCCATTCTGGGCGACAGAGTGAAACTCCAACTCAAAAAAAAAAAAAAAAAAAAGGAAGGTTTTATGAAAAATGCCATCTCATATAAGTCAGTGGAAATTTTTAGTTAAAAAAAGAATGAAGAATAAAATCAAAAATTTTGTCACATTTAATAGCCCAATATATTTTGAGTATCTTTGGAGCATATAAAATTTAGAACTTTTTGAAAACACTGCTTTTCATTAATAGTAAATGGTTTTTAGACCATCATTTAGTCTTGGTAAGAATGTGTAATCTCATGTTCTTTCTCTTACAGATTCACCTTTTACAAGTCTACCTGTCCGAAAAGAAATGATGGCAAAGTACTCAAATCTTTCCTTGGAGAGTCATAACATATCACTGACTGGTAAAAGTATTATGTTTCAAATAATACAATGCCAAAATAAAGTTTTAAACATTTTTTAAAAACTAAGTCACTGCTTTTTGCTTCATGAAGTGGTAATCTCTGTTCATGGTCTGGTGGGAGAAAACATAATAACAGTACCTTATAAAATTAAAATACAGTATGTCAGGGGTCTAATGTGATGAGGACATTGCGCTCTGCATGTGGGGATGAAGAAACAATTCCAGACATGCTCGAGCTAAGAGGACTTCCTGAGAAAAGGGAGGATTCATTTTGACTTGCAGATATTCTTATGTTTGCATTAATTTCTGCTGGTACGTCCATTAACATCACTCTACAGTGAGAGGAGAATTCCTGTATCTACTGGAAAACCTTTAGCCAGAGAAACTAAAGATGATATCAAATGAGTGAATGACTATGCTATGGAAAAACAACCAAAAATTCCAGAATTATACTAAGTTCTGCTTCCTCTGCTGTTTTCTTTCACAGTTTTAAAATTTTTAATTTTTTTTAATTATAAAGTTTTATTTCCTAGTGTTTCAAATGTAATCTGAGAGGCTGAGGTGAGTGGATTGTCTGAGCCCACGGGTTCGAGACCTGCCTGGGCAGCGAGACCTCATCTCTACAATAAATGAAAAAATCAGCCGGGCATGGTAGCGCATGCCTGTAATTCCGGCTACTTGGAAGGCTGAGGCGGAAGGATTGCCAGAGCCCAGCAGGTCGAGGCTGCGGTGGCCGGGAGCGGCCACTGCACTCCCGTCTAGGCGACCGAGTGAGACTCCAACTCAAAAAAAAAAAAAAAAAAAAATCTTAAACCTTGTTAATCTACTTTAGTAACAACAGTTACATTATATAATTAGAATTTAAAATATTATAAACCTGTTTATTATATCAATAACTAGTTTTTTCCCAAATATATGCCAGTTTTTAACTGTCCTCTAGTCTTATGAACTGTCTCTCTACTGCTGTTTAATAGAAGGTGTGTGTGTGTTCACACCTGTGGGTTTCCCAGTCTGATACCAGTAGAATGATTGCACTGAGCTTTTCGGAGGATTTTTATGACTTTATTTGTTCCCTAATGTCCTTATTGTAATTTATGGAGTTCATTCTTGTAAAAGATAATTGCACCATTTCTTTTTTTTTTTTTTGAGTTGGAGTCTCACTCTGTTGCCCAGACTGGAGTGCAGTGGCCGCTCCCGGCCACCACAGCCTCGACCTGCTGGGCTCCGGTGATCATTCCACCTCAGCCTTCCGAGTAGCTGGAATTACAGACGCGCTACCATGCCCGGCTGATTTTTGATTTATTGTAGAGATGAGGTCTCGCTGCCCAGGCGGGTCTCGAACCCGCGGTCTCAGGCAATCCACTCACCTCAGCCTCCCAAAGGCGTGGGATTACAGGCTGAGCCACCGAGCCCAGCTAATTGCACCATTTCTATGTTTTTACTTGTTCTCTTACTTTTTGCTTGTTTGCCTCTGTTAGGATGACATGTTTCTTTAAGAGAGACTCATGTGAAAACATAAGCTTGCAAATTCTTTAGCTACCCTGGCAATGTTGGCAGCAGGACACCCTTTCCTCACCCAGTTCAGCTGGGTCTTGGAAACAAAGGGTCAGTGCTCAGGGCAAGAGCAAGAAATAGACTTTTTAATTGATTGCAGACTGGTTATTTACTTATTTAACCTGTTTGGAGGGTTTAATTCTTAACTACTCTTTTATTCTAATAGTTCTATTAAAACCTGTTTTTCTACTGTTATAAAGAGACCAAGTGTTCACAATTATCCATTACTTATCTCTACCTTGGCTTTATCAAACTTTAGTCTGGCTTTTCATTTCCTCACAGACCCCTGACCTTTGCTTGCCCTAAGTCTGAGCAAGTATTAAGATGCAGAACATCCCAAGGATTGGCTTGGGATATAGCCAGATTGGCTTGGGATATAGCCAGATTGGCTTGGGATATAGCCAGATCGTGCTATCTGAGTCTATTCACTCATTTGCCCAGTTTGCCTCAAAAATGCCCGCTAGTCTGCTTATCCCTCCCTTTATAAGACAATCCTTTTTGCGTTTGATTTTGGGGATGCTTGTAGATCCTAAGCTTTTTCCCTCTTGCGGTAGCCGTTTTAAAAATAATGTCTTCATTTAAATTTGGATTTGTTTTTGACAAAAGAAAAGATTTGACATTAATTTGGAAACATTGGATTTCTGAGCTGTGAACCAGATGGTTACATTTTCATGTAGGTGGTTGTTGGCTCTAGTTGCCTTCCCAGTCTGATACCAAAAAGAGTCTGATTTGAAGATGTGTTCACAATGATTAGTGTCAAAGTCAAATACATATATAGAGACGAATCTCTAAGCAAAAACATTGTATTTGACAAAACAGAATTGCAATTTAAGGCATGCACATAGAGCAGGGCAGTCCTTGGTATGTCTGAAGAGCAAAGAGAAGGTTAGGGGTTGTATTAGAAAGAAATGTTACATGTTGTTTGAAAGAAAACTCATTGGCACTGGGTTTTTGGGAGCTGGCAAGCTCTGATTGGTGAGTAATAGTGGTAGGTGAATTAGCCTTAGAGTTACATCAGTTTGTTTCAGCCACTACTAGGTAAAACTGGTCTTAAGGTGCTAGCAGGTCATATCAGCAGCTGTTTGTAATCTAATCCCTGGGCAGGCACTTTGTGCCCTGAGTGTTGTTTTTCTTTTTTTCCATGGTCTCTTGATTCTAAAAGAGTTGGGTATAACAAGATAACTTCATACAATCAATTTTCACATTAGGGACCATAAGCTTTCTTCTTACTGCTGTCATTAAGGTTTTAAATTTACTTTGTGAATAGGGTGTTTTTATATTGTCACAACATTGTTTGACATGTGTCACAACTGATTTTTTTTTGAGTTGGAGTCTCACTCTGTCGCCCAGACTGGGAGTGCAGTGGCCGCTCCCGGCCACCGCAGCCTCGACCTGCTGGGCTCTGGCGATCCTTCTGCCTCAGCCTTCCAAGTAGCCGGGATTACAGGCACGCGCTATCATGCCCGGCTGATTTTTTTATTTATTGTAGAGATGAGGTCTTGCCAAGTTGCCCAGGTGGGTCTCGAACCGCGGGCTCAGGAAATCCACTCATCTCGGCCTCCCAAGATGTGAGATTATAGGCTGAGCCACTGAGCCCGGCTCTCACAACTGATTTTATCATTGCTCATATTTGTCAGTAAACAATGCTTATATTTCTATATTGTTACTTATTATTTTCTCTTTCTCTCCAGCCATTGTAGAAGTTTGTTTCTCTGCTAGGATAAAATATTTCTTTTACAGAGATTCAAGTATAATACATTAGTTGTACATTTTGGGCCAGAATGACAACATTGGCCAAGCATTTGACGTACTTAGTCAAAGATTCTCAAGGCTGGAAAACATACGGGTTCCTGTGCCTGAGGGCATGAAAAATATGATCACTGATTCATAAAAGCCTGGTTGTTTACTTATTTAATATTTTTAAATGTTGTTAATTATTTACTTAAACACATGATGTTGACTATGTGCCATGTATGTATTTCTAAATATAACTTAGTTAATTCTCATAATAACCCTATGAAGTGGCTACTATTGGTATTTGGAATTTGCAGATGAGGAAAGAGAGGTATAAAGAGATGAAATGAGTAGAACAGGATCACAGGTCCTAAGTTGGAGTTTTTGGTTTTGAACCCAGGCAGCATGGTGCTGAGGCTGCATTCTTAACTATTATGTTTTGCAGCCTTTCTAAATGCCCAATTACTCATTTCTTTCAACAGTATTATTAAAACAGTTATACCCATTTAAAAAAGACTGACATTATTTTTGAAGTGACATATTCAAAAACTATGAAACTAAAATTATTTTAATTGCTTTCTTACTGTGGTCTCAGATATTACATTTACTTAATAATGAGCTTGTGAAAGTATAATCGACTTGTCAGACACTAAAAGTTTTTTTTCTTTCTGCTTTCACTAAGAGTTTTTTTGTTGTTGTTTACTTACTTCTTTTCTTTTCTTTCTTTCTTGTTTTCTTTTCTTTTCTTTTTTTGTCAGCATCTCGCTCTATTGCCCAGACTAGAATAGAGTGGCTGGAAAATTCTTTGTTGTGGGAGCTGTTTGCAACATTGTAGGATGCTGAGCAGTATCCCTGACCTTGACTTATGAGGTACATGTAGTACCCACTAAGTTGTGACAGCCAGAAATGTCTCTAGATATTGTCAAATGTCTCCTGGGGGACAATTGAAAATTATCCCCACTGTTCTATACAACGTTCTTCTGCTGCTTATGTTCCCTGTCTCCTCATTGTGGGGAGACAATGGTTTAATAATCTTGTGGTTAACATTTAATAAAGAATCTCACCATAAAGTTAGATGATGGTGATGAGTCACAAGCACAGAACCCCCTAGTATAAGTGAGACCCAGCTCTTACCTCCCTCCTGCTGGTATTCAGCTCCTTCCTGTCTTTGAGAATTGAGTCAAAAGCCACATCTTCAATAAAGCACATATAGAGAAGTACTGTTTCTGTTTCTCTGATACAAATTTACTGCTTTTATTAACTTTTAATTTCATAAGTAAAAATGAGCTTTAAAAATATTAAAATATTATTTCCTGCATTATAGTAAATTAGAGAATCTGAAAACAGGTGCCACACCTATGAATATCTAAAAAACAACAGACATTCTTTTAAACACATAGCAATGTACAGAAAAGTAAAGACGGTTTCCACTGACCAGAATTTGTGAACAGGGCATCGAATCTGTGAATCAATGTTGTGTTAGGTTTCCTGTGTTTGTTGACAAATATAAAAAACAAAGCCTTGAATTCATGCAATTAGAGGAGTTGGAACTGAAAACCTCCAGAAAGCTAATCCTTCCTAGGCTTTATAAAAAACAGTGAAAGGCTTGATATAGAGGGAGAAAGAGATCAGCAAATAGCACAAGATGACAGATTGGCTTCTTTTTAAAAAAAGCTTTGTTCTGCATTAAAAACAAAAGACTTCTACTTCTACTATTATCTGTCAATTACATGTAATATTAATTAAGATAATATAAAAACACGAAAACTTCCAAACCCCCAAAGAGTCTCCTGATTATTTAAAGATATGGGCCTGCCCTCAAAGTGAATTAGATTGCAAATTTGCATTGCCTGCGTTAGACTGTACAGGAGCCTCCAAACTGAGACATAACACCAAAATGACCCTTGGCAGGTGATACTGCCACAGGAAAGGAATTGAAAACGGTCTGTGGAAGGATGCGTTGTCCACCCTGGCTAAGCAGTCTCTACTGGCACATGTCCCAACATATCCCAAGACAAATATAAAAAACCATGAAGCAGCCCCTGATGAGAGCCGGGGAGCAGTAGGCTCTGTCATTCCAGAGCTTCAGATCATAGAAATACTAGGCAGGGATATGAAAGAAGAAATATTTAAAACATGAGAAAAATGAGAAATGAACATTGTACTATTAAAAAAAAAAGATAAAGCAGGTTTAAAAACAGCCAAGTAGAACTTTGGGAGATCAAATAAAAGACTTGACTGATGAAGTTAAAGTCCCATTGGGTCACCCACTGCATCCATCTTGGATCTCTCTCCTCTTTTCCAGTGGTACCTCTGTTCATTGTGTTTCCCATGCTCTTTCTGTGTTAAGTATGTGCATATTCATAGAAACTATCCAGTATTATTGTGTATTTTTTAATATTAATGGTATAAGTTCATATGTATTATTCTGAAAATTTTTTTTTGTCATTTAATATTTGTTCTTGGATATTTGCCATATTACATGCAGCTCTAGCTTGTTTCTTTACTTATATGCATAGCATAAGTATCCAGTTTACTTAGATAGTTTTCTCTTAATGGGCTCCAGTTTGCTTATATATCTTTTCTGCTATAAGCCATGTAGCAATAAACACCGCACATATCTCTCTCCAGGCATAATTGTGAATGTTTCTCTAGTATAAATACCCCAAAGTTGCTTAGTTAGAAATAATGTGCATTTTTATTTAATGGTTACTTCTAAATTATCCTTGAAAGTATCTTCACAGTTTGCCCTTTCCCCATCCACATTTTTTTCCTCTCTCTATCTTTTAATATCTTTAGGGTGTACAAATAGTTTTTGGTGACATAGATACATGGTATGGTAGCAAAGAAGTCTGGGCTTCAAGTGTATTCACCATCCCTGCCTGTGCACATTGTACCTGATAGGTGATTTTTTTGGTCCTTCCTCCCTTCTTCCCCTTCCCCTTTCTGAGTCTCCAATGTCCATTATACCACTCTCTGTGCCTTTTCAGATTCTTAGTTTAGCTCCCACTTATCAGTGGGAACATGCAGTGTTTGGTATTCCTGCATTCGTTCACTTAGGATGATGATCTCTAACTCCATTCATGTTGCTGCATTATCTCATTCTTTTTGATGACTGAATAGTATTCCATAGTGTGTGTATACCACATTTTCATTATCCATGATGAAATGATCGATGGGTGGGCATTTAAGTTGATTCCGTAGTTTTGCAATTGTGAATGGGACTGCAATGAACATGTGAGTGCAGATGTCTTTTTTGTATAACGACCTCTGTTCTTTTGAGTAGATACCTAGTAGTGGGATTGCTGGGTCAAATGGTAGATCTACTTTTTAGTTCTTTGAGAAATTCCCATAGAGGTTTTGCTAGTTTGCACTTTTGCCAACAGTGTATTAGCATCCCTTTTCACTGCAACTGCACTAGCATTCACTGTCTGGCTATTCTGACAGGCGTAAGGTGGTATCTCACTGTGCCTACCCATATATTTTAGTATAAACTTCTGCATTTTTACCAGTACTTGAAATTATCACACTCTTTTGTCTTTGCCAATGAGTGTGAAAAGCTATATCATTATTGTTTTAATTTGCATTTTTGAATTGCTTTTACATATGTGTGTGTGTATTTATGTGTTCATCTTTCAATATCTTTTGTGCATTTGGCTATTGGGTTTTTAAAAAATTGATTTAAATGAGGTAGGTTTGAAGTTTGGATACTGATTTGGTACTTTTTATAGAAGTTTCACATATTTTCTCCCATTTGTCTTTAAAGCTTTGTAGCTGTTGTTTGTTTTTGTTTTATTGAGAAAGCAGAATTTATTGAGAGGAGAGAAAAACTCCCAGAGCAGGAGTGGATCCAAGGGGGTTGCCTCTTTAAAGTTTTATGTGATTTTTTGAAGTGCATTTTCTTCTATTAATTTTGTATTTTTTTTGCCCTTAAGTTTTTAGCACATCTCCAACTGCATCTATAGTTTTATGTTTTGTATGTGTCAGGGAACTAACTTTTTATTTTATTTTATTTTATTTTTTTGAGTTGGAGCCTCACTCTGTCACCCAGACTGAAGTGCAGTGGCTGCTCCCAGTCACCGCAGTCTCGACCTGCTGGGCTCCAGCGATCCTTCCGCCTCAGCTTTCCGGGTAGCCGGAATTACAGGCATGCGCTACCACGCCCGGCTGATTTTTTGATTTATTGTAGAGATGAGGTCTCACCAAGTTGCCCAGGCGGGTCTCGAACTTGCGGGCTCAGGCAATCCACTCACCTCAGCCTCCCAAGGCACAGGATTACAGGCTGAGCCACTGAGCCCGGCTATTTTATTTTATTTTTTTGAGTTGGAGTCTCATTCTGTCGTCCAATCTGGAGTACAGCCACCACAGCCTTGACCTGCTGGACTCAGGTGATCCTTCTGCTTCAGTCTTCCAAGTAGTTGGAACTACAGGCGTGTGCCACCATGCCTGGCTAATTTTTTGATTTATTGTAGAGACAAGGTCTCAACATGTTGTCCAGGCTGGTCTCGAACCCCTGGGCCCAGGCAATCCTCTTGTCTCCACCTCCCAAAGTGCTGGGATTGCAGGCGTGAGCCATCATGCCTGGCTTTTATTGTTTTTATTGTTGTTTTATTGTTTTATTTTATACAAATAGTTAATGTCTCACCACCTTTAACTGAATAGTTCTCCTTTTTCTTGGATAGCTTTGAAATATCACCCTAATTATATTTCAAATTTCCAAATTGTATTCTATTTCTCTACTGTTTCAATGTTTTTTTTAAACTTATGAAGATCTATTCAAAGTAAGAAGTACATTTTACTTTGTATCTTGATGCACCACTCGTATATTCACACATACATGAAACAAAATGTTCATCAAACAACAGCTCCACCCAATAGGTGTGTTACACTCTGATAATTTCTCTTCTCTTCCAATTTATTAAAAAAAACAAATCTGGCTATAACTACTAAACTGATTTCTTGACCCACTAATAGGTTTTGACTTGCAGTTTGAAAAATTCTGCCTATTTCATTCCATTAATTTCTTGGTGTTTTCCAGCATCACTAGCACATTAATATTACTTTTTTAAAAACATCAGGTTATCTTTATATCTTTGTTCTTTTTAAAAAAAATAGGTTTTCCATTTTGTAAACTTTTGTTTTCATGTAAACTTTTAAAAATCAATAAAAAATATACTTTTCAAATTTGACTGATTCTGTAGATTAATTTTGGGGACAATTAATATTTATATGGTATTGTATTGCCATCATGTTTTAGATCTCATTTGATTTAGTGTATCTATTATAGTTAAACTTAATCACAGTTACTTTATGTTTGAATCTTATCTCCTCTATTAGACAATTTTAAAATCACCTCTGCATCATACATAGCATATACAAGTACTGAGCAAATTTGTTTTGGCCAATGAATGAATTAACTATGTGAGACAAGAACTTTTTATACATTCTTGTATCTTTCCTTAAATACTTCCTGTCTAGAATTCCTTATATACTTCAGGAAGCAGAGTTTTAATAAGCTCGAACCTTCAGTCTAAGGCAAGTGCCTTATATGTCTAGAGCAGTGTTTTAAATACTGTATTCCATAGCCACTTGCGTTATTAAAATCAGTTCAGTGAAAGTTTATTGAAAGCCTGGTTTACAGTGGCGAACACAACAGACTTATCTTCCTGCCCCCTCTCCTCCAATATGGTCTACATTTTAGTGGGGAGAGGCAACAGATAAATAAGTATGCAAATTAATTGGAAAGGCAGTATCAGTGCTAGGAAGTAAATTAATAAAGGTGATGTGATAGAGATTGTTGAAAGCAGTGTGTGATTAGAGGCACCCTCTCTGAGAAGTAGGCAGGTGACCTGAGACAGTCACTTAGGCATATATTAAAGTGCATATACCTAGCCCTATAGAGCCCAAATCTTTGAGAGGAGGCCTGAGTGTCTTCATTTTTAGCACCTCAGAAGTTAATACCATGAGACACAAACCGTTGGTATAAGATTAACTCTCAAGGGCTGATATCAAGGTGAAAGCACATGCATTTTGGAGAAGTTCATTACTAAAGTAGTTATTCATGTTTTCAGTTTACCTTAGGTACTTATGAGCCCTTAGATATTTATTAGCAGGGAAGAGAGAAGGAATATCCTGTCATAGGCTTCCTTAATGAATGAGGAGGCTTTGCCTCTCATCAGACCTTACATGGAGGGGAAGGATGTTCTGTTGTTTATGATTCTCATCCAAAAAATATGATAAACGTCCACTGCAACAGTGTTGGATTTACTTGGTGTTAATTATTTGGAAATGGTAGTAACAAATGTACTTGATTACAGAACAATGTAACAAGTAGCAATACGATTTCTTTAGCTGATGTAAACAATAGTTGCAATATTGTTATATTTTTTATGCTGTAGAAAAACATATTTAATTGTTGGATTATTACTCAATATTATTTCCTAAAATATTATATTGTTGAAAGCAAATATTCCATTTTGAAATTCAAATAGAATCACGTACTATTTTTTATTTTTCTTTGAAATTAATGATGTTAAATCAGTTTACAAAGTGGAGAAATAATTATTAAATGTCTTAATACCTAGTGCTGATTAAAGTAGAGGAAAACAGTTATTAACAGGACTTTCGTTTAATAAAATTCAGCTAGCATCTTTTCTCGAATAATTTTAGTACATTTTCCAGAATATTACTAAGTCTTTGACTAGTTATTTTAGTAAGACTGATTTGGTTGGTGTAGAAACCATCCACAATTTTTAGTATTTCCCTTTCTTCTGAGGATGGCTATATAAAAAATTCCTAAGAGTTTGAGAATAGTCTGTGCTTATGTAACAACAGCCGTATTTAGCCATATAGTTCACAGAAAGAACTTGGAAATTTTATATACATATAAAAATATAAAGCATATTATTACTATATTATATTTAAGCATATTTATTATATATACTTTGTTATATGTTACATATTTCATATGAAAATATGTAACAACGTATTACTTTTTAACTCAAATTGGGTTTGCATCCTTTTATATTTCTCTGTGTACATTAGAGATTTTGCATTTTAATTTTATTGAACTCAGGAATCAAATGTATTTTAGGCTGTAGCATATCAGTATTGTACTGATCAAATGGTATATAAATAACCTGATGACAGAATCAATTAAAAAATGTTCATGATTCCTCACTTCAATATAAAACTTAATTTGGGAAGGAGGTGAAATTACATGAATCAAAGAACAGTATTCATATTTTATACATTTTTTTTTAGGGTATAACCTCGAATTTTATTTATTTTATTTTTTTAATCAATATTTTTTATTATGATATTGTGGGGTACGGTTAAGGGTTAGGTATACAAATATGCTTCGTTCGGGCACCCTTGTTGATAAGAGGTGTCTCCCCATATTTTATACATTTTGAATGTGAGGTTTAAGGTATTTTATTCTTCAGAGAAGTTATTGTATAAAGTCAGTTCAACTCTGTATGGTAAGAAGCACACCATTAATGTTAAAAATAAGACTGATTATTTCACTTTTATAAGGGGTGTTGGCCCAATAGTTAATGTGGCCTCCTGATGGTTTCTATAAGGATACTGGGTGTTTCATTGATATTTTAGGATGTAACAAGGGACCTCATTGATTTCTGTGGTGAAATGAAGGAAAAGTCAGGCTGTTGGGGAAATCTTTTTTTTTTTTAATATTAGAAAGTATAGTTTATTTAGAAAGTAAATTAGAAAAAGAGGAGACTCACCTCCCCAAGTTAGGGGAGGGAGCCAAAGCCAGGAAACATGGCCTGGCCATAGCTCAAAGAGCATATGGCCACACCATAGCTTAGCAAGGCAGTGGCCACAATGGCCTGGCAATGGCAGTGGCAATGGCCTATTAATGACCAGAGAAATCTTGACTTGAGAGTTGTCCCTTCTAATTAGTTGTATATAAGGTGGTTCACTTAACTTTTTTTAGTAAAAGGTTTTGCTTTTAAAGCATATTCGGAAGCACTATTCTGAGCAAGAAATTCTAATTGATTTTTTTCCATTGTTTTCTTCTTGCTTTTAAATAAAATAACAAAGTAGACTTTTATTTCTAGTAATTTTGTTAAAGATACTGAGTCCTAAATGAACCCAAGAAGATCTAGATGGCATTTCTCTGAAGATTGCAAATTGCTGAAAGGCCAAGTTACTTAAAAAATTTTAACTGTGAAGAGAGTATTTCGACAGATATAAATTACTATATGGTTTTAAGAACAACCTTTTAACACATTTCTGTAATTTCAGAAAGGTAGATGTCATTGATGTTTTTAAAATAAGCTAGAACAGCAAAAAGGCATTGCAGTTGTGCAATATTCAGGAAGTTGAAGCATTGTCGGTTAAGCTCACACTAGTTTGTTGGCTAACCACAAAATATGTAAAAAAGTAGAACTACTAGCATATTTTTGATGCTGTAATTTCTTTCCAGGAAGGAAAGAAAGCTGCAGAAGCACCTGAAATGTATCATAGGAAATGACAAGATGACAATTAGGGATTGGAGGGTGACCTTGCACTAAGAAAGACTACATTGCAGTTTAAATTATGTCAAAGAATGTTTAGTTGAAAATGTGAATGGTTTAAATGTGGTGAATACACCATTCACCTTGGTATATAGCTACATTATAAATTTGCTTAATCGTTCTTTAGTAATTACTTTTTTTAGAAAAAAAATTTTAATTTTAAAGATGTGGAGTATAATTCAGAGTTAGGTTTACAAATGTTCATTATGCAGGTACCCTTGATAAGGTGTGCCAACCCACCTGGCAGTTTCCCACTACTGCCAATCCCACTCTCCTCCCCTGGCACCTTCCCCTTATTGCCAGTCCCTTTCTTATAGTATTATAATAATTGTTCAAGGTCCGCTTATGAATAAGAACATATGGTACTAAGTTCTTTGTTTCTGTAATAGATCACTCAGTATTATAGCCTCTAAGTCCTTCCAGGTTGCTGTGAAGTTCATAATTTTGTCCTTCTTTATGGCTGTAATATTCTATCATGTATATGTACCACAATTTTTAAAAATTCAGTTCTCTTTCGATGGGCAGCATGGTTGGTTCCATGTTTTTGCTATTGTGAATAATGTAATAAACATGTGTATGCATGTATCTTTTTTATAGAGTGATTTGAGTTCCTCTGGGTATATTCCAAGAAGGGGGACTGCAGAGTCGTATGGAAGGTCAATTTTTAGATATTACACTGTTTTCCACACAGGCTGTACTAGTTTACACTCGCACCAACAGTGTAGAACTGTTCCTTTTTCCCCGCATCATCTCCAGCATCTGCTGTGTTTTGAGTTATTGATGATGGCCATCCTGACTGAGGTGGTATCTCAGTATAGTTTTAATTTGCATTTATTTGATGACT
Organism: Carlito syrichta; assembly: GCF_000164805.1. Lineage (NCBI taxonomy): Eukaryota > Metazoa > Chordata > Mammalia > Primates > Tarsiidae > Carlito > Carlito syrichta. Next base: position 209,233 of record NW_007046103.1, read on the forward strand.
AGTGAGGCTGAGCATTTCTTCATGTATCTGTTGGCTGGTTGTATGTCTTCTTTTGAGAAGTTTCCGTTCATATCCTTTGCCCAATTTTAATGGGACTGTTTTTTTCTTTTCGGCATGTTTGAGTTTCTTGTAGATCCAAGATGTTAGATCTTTGAGAGATATACAGTTGGCAAATATTTTTTCTGTATGGGATGTCTCCCCATTCTGAATGGTTTTTTAAAAGATTTTGTTTCAGCAGATTAAAGGTGATGAGAATTTTATATGTTTGAGAATGGGTAAATATTGTTGGACATGAGAATCTAAACTCAGCCATACCTAAATTTGAGAATCAGTGCTGCCATTATCTTGATGTGGGATGTTGGACAACATAGTCAACCTCTCTTTGCCTCATCTGTAAAGTAAAATGATAACAGTGATAGAATTGTTGTGAAGATTAAATCATATAATTGACATATAAATCTTAGCACTGTACATGATAGCTTTTGTTCTATTCCCCAGTGAGATAATGGTGCAGGGAAGTTAAGTGAACATTTATTGAGCAATTACTATACATATTGTTAGTGTTTTTCTTATAATAGCACTTGCTGCAGTCTCATGAAATATGTATTATCCCATTTTACAATAAGGAAATCATGGTATCCAATACAAAGATACTTTGTTTTGCAAATGAAAAGTATCTAATCAGGGCAGTTAAATAATTTGAGTTTTGCTTTTAGAAGGACTAGGTGGTGGAAAGTGTAAAAATAGGTGAAAGAAAATAAATTAGTCAAGAGAAGTTAGGAGGTCATTTGCCTGGTCCTAGTAAAAGATAATGAAGGCTTATATTAGGAGGGATGGGAAAAACTGGGCAAATTTGATTCTGCATTTCAGCTGTAGAATCAACTGAATACTATACTGCATGTAATTCCATGTTATGGGTTAGGGGAAAGGAATGTTAATGTTCTGCTGTGGATATTTTGAGTTGGAAGTTCCCATGGGATACCCAGGTTCAGATGCTCAATAGACACCTGGAGCTGTGCGCCTGGAGAGCAATAAAAAAGTCTTGAATGGAACTTAGAGTTTTGCAAATAAAGATTATTAGAGATAATAGTTGATTCCAACATAGGAGTGTCAAATTGAGAAGTAAAAGAGCGAAAAATTCCAAAGGGCATCAACGTTTACGAGGTATTTGGAAGAATTTTGTGTGGCTAGCAAAATACTTAAAATATACATGGTTACAGGAATAGAAGCAAAGTAAGGAAATTTCAGGGATTAGGTAGTCTCTGGCAATATCTGATATTCTAGAGACATCAGATGTTATTTTTGTTATTTTTCTTCTTTGAGCATAAAATTCAATTCAGCAGTTTTGCAATTACACAAGCAGTTATTTCAAGCATGTGCTCACAAAGCAGTTTACACTAACTGTAATTCACTGTTTGCAAACTTTGCACCTGGTTCCATTGCTTATGGAAGCATTTTATAAAGTTTTAAATGTAATTAGAAGTGATGTGGTATTGCATTTAAGTTCTATTTCTTTTTTTCTATCTACACTTTGGCTCTGCTTTTCTACTTTTAATTATACCATGCCATTATTGAGTATAAGAAGAGCTTGAGAAATTTGTTTACATAATGCAGTGCCCTCTCCCAAATGTAGCTCCTTCCCATCCCCTTAAAAGTATTTTGATTTTTATATAGTAATTTCTTTGCTTATATATTGTCTTATTACCCAGATGTGCATCCCCAGAAATTATAGTTCAGTTTTTCTTTTCTTTAAAGGCATGTCTTTAAAAGCATTTTATAATCGTCAGGTTTCCCTTTTGAAGTTTATCTACTGAATAAACCGGACCATTCATCTTGTAGTGTTTTCACAATCTGGATTTTGTTGATTGCTTTCATGAGATGTAGTTTAATGTGTTCTTTCATTCTGTATATTTCCTGTAAGCTGGGAATTGAATCTAGCGACTCAATCAGTTTCAAGACACCCTCCCTCTCCTTTTTGACAAGATTACTTCCTAGGTGATGTGTTCTTCCTCAAGCAGAACATAATTCTGTTTTTGAGATTATTGTTGCAGTTGATGCAAAATGCCTAGATGATTCACTAGGGCTTGCTACATCAATGTAGCATATTTCTGTGACTTATTTTTCATTTATTTGCTGGACTTCTATAAGGTTTTCTTTCTCTACTATTTGGTTAACCAGTGGTACAATTAGTTTACAGCAAGCAAGGTACATGCTTGATGTTTTCCCTTTATTTACCACTGTTCAAAATTTAAGTTGGCTCTATGTATCTTTATAGTCTTCATAAATGGGGTGTGTATATGTGTGTGTGTGTGTGTGTGTGTGTGTGTGTGTGTGTGTATGTGTGTGTGTATGCGTAAGTGTATTGTCAGAGGGTTAGTGTTTGGGCGCCTGAGAATTCTGTCCTCACTGAATTGGACTCAGCAGAAATCTGGGAGGTTGTTCAATAAAACCTATACTTGCTGGCTTCGTCAGAGGCCTTGAGATTTCAGCTGCAGGCTGTGGAACTGGAGATGCATGGGGTATGGGTGTGGGTGCATGAGTTCTAACTATCCCTTCCTCCTTACCAAACTGTCAGGGAGAGAACACTTTTCCTCTGTTCTCTTAGGTTTAGTGAGTTATATTGACAAAAGGCAGATGTACTCACATGGTACAGATATTTACAGAAAAAAATGTAGCTCAAAGGGACAGTTAGAATTTGGGACTTATATGTCATCTTAATAAGGCAAAGGGAGGGGGAGAAAGGCCACTTATATACAAATGAATGAATTTTTGGAAGGATAAATGCACTCTTAGGATAAAGGATAGGCGATATGATAGTTTTGTGACAGTGTCTGTTTATGTGTGATACGAGGACTTCATCTTCCATGATAAGAGACACTCTGCTCTATTGCTTCTAGCAGGGGGATTTATGACAGCTGAGGCTTTTTTGAGTTTTTCTGAGAGGCTCTGCTTTTAGTTAAAGATGAGATTTCAGGAACTCAAATAATTGCCTTCTGCTTAGAGTAATTTTTGTGCTACAGTGGTGTATTCTGGACCTCTTCAATATGTGTGTATGTATGTGTGTATATAAATATATTTTAAGATAAATACTTCATGGATTCATACTGATATTTCAAATTCAGTTAAAATTCAGAACTACAGGATGCCAATTTAAATTCTCTATCTTACATCTGTATCTATGGCCAGCTCCTACAGTTTCTTAAGCCTGGGAAAGGTACCATATCACTCAAATTCACATTACTCACAGAACATTCTTATAATAGGTACCAACGACATGATCACAAAAAAGAGTTGAAATAGTCACTCTGTTTTACCTGGCTAGTGTGTGTTTGTTTTTGCAGTTGTGCTGTTTTTACTCTGTCAGAACATGGGCACATGTTTTATAGTATTCTCTTCCCTATATGCCGGGAGTTCCACTCCAGAGATCTTAAGAGATAAATACCACAGTCTTAGGTTTTTGTGATTCTGTTAATGTTAGATTAAAACTTTTCTTCATGTGTGCCTATGAAAGGAAGGGAACCCAATCTATGTTGACAGAGGCATAATTCTTTAAACAAATGAATGTTACATCAAGTAACTATCAATAGAGTACTGTTCATAATTCAGAATGTTTTATAATCAGGTTTTCCTCAAATGTAACTTTAATGTTTTGTCTTCTTCTGTGCTAATAGAACATTCCAGTATGCCAGTAGAAAAAAACATCACTTTAGAAAGGCCTTCTAATATAAAACTCACATGCCAGTTTACAACATCTGGAGATCTGAATTCAGTAAATGTAACTTGGAAAAAAGATGATGGACTACTTGAGAATAATTACCTTGTCAACGTATCAGGAAGCATCCTTTATACCCAGTACAGGTGAGTATGCAAAATTTTAACCTATCATACTAGCCAAAATTGGTTTTATTCTAAATATCTTTGCTGACTGAGCTTTTTTGCTCACTTGCCGTCAACTGAATGCTATTTTCATTTCCAATTTGCATATTTACAGAATTATTTCTATTTAAAATTTTTTATTTTATTTGCATTAAGAAGGTTTTTGAGAACTAAGCCTGTATTAATAACTTGAATTACCTTTAGGTCCACCATCATTAATAGCAAACAAATGGGAAGTTATTCTTGTTTCTTTCAAGAGGAAAAAGAACAAAGGGGAACATTTAATTTCAAAGGTCAGTATTAACAGCTTGGGGTTATTTGTACATTACATCAGTCTCTTGAATTTTTTCATTTATGTATCCCTCTACATTCAGGGCTTTTTAAATAGTCTTCCAGATTTCTGAATTATTGTGTCCTCAGCCTGTGAGAAGATGGTTTAGCGTTCTATATCTGTGGCTCCAGAACATGAGATTTTGGGAATCTATAGCATTTAACATTGATATAAAGGTGCACAAAGAGCTGCCTTCTTTTTGCTTCACCAAGTAAGGACCTTTAAAAATATACACAAACTTCAACACTGGGCATGGTGCACACACCTGTAATCCTACCGCTGTGGGAGGCAGAGGCGAGAGGTTTGCCTGAGCCAGGGGTTCCAGACCAGCCTAGGCAACTTGGCGAAACCTCGTCTCTACAATTAAAAAAAAAAAAAAAATTAGCTGGGCATGATGGCACACACCTGTAGTCCCAACTACTTGGAAGGCTGAGGTAGAAGGATCACCTAAGCCCAGCAGGTCGAGGCTGTGGTAGCTGTGAGCATGCTGCTACACTCCAATCTGGGCGACAGAGTGAGATTCTGACTTAAAAAAAAAATGTATGTATATATACAAACTTTAGAATATCATCCACATCTCTCCTCTATGGGAACACACAAATCAGTATTTTACTCTTACCATCATTAAACTAAAACTTGAGAAGAACTCCATCCTATAATGAAGACTGGTTGTATGCATTGGACAATTATCTTCATGAAAACCTCAATATTTTCTGGAAAGTGAGTGAACCACAGTATTCATGCTGGTATGTAGGAAAGGCAGTCTGCTGCCACATTAACTACTGTGGGCTGTGCTTTACCTTAATTGCCCAGGGAATGTGAAAATTGTTCTGTACTTTTGTAAGTGTTCTGAAGTCTGACTGGCTGCTCTGACAGAACATGGATGCTGTCCCTGAGGCCCCTTCAACAGCAGAATGAACTGGTCGTCACCTCCACGATCTAAGATGGCTCACGCTTATGTCACCCACTGTGTCCCCTCTGCTCTTGCAGACTCCTTTTCTTTTTATGGTTTTGTAATTGTTCCAACTTGGTACCTATAATAAATCCTTGTATTTATATACTTTGGTGTCCCTAAAAGCAGAAACGAGTGTCGTTCTTCGATTATTTTGATCACGGATATTCTTTCTTAACTTTCTTTCCTTCATTTGCCTACTTTAATGTAGTGAAGGAATCGATGTACCAGATATATTTCCCTTGGTATTCCTTTTCCCTTCTCCTTTCATTTTTCTCTTTTCCATGCTCTGCCCTTCTTTCCCCTCCTTTTCCCTTATTCTCTCCTTTCCTTTCCTTGTCTTTTTCTTTTCTCCCTTACTTCCCTCTTTTCCTCCCTCTTCTTCGTTTCCCTCCTCTCTCCCTTCCTCCCTTCCTTTTTATTTATTTATTTATTTTTTGAGTCGGAGTCTTTTTTTTTTTTTATTCAATATTTTTTATTATGGTTTTGTGGGGTACAGTTAAGGGTTAGGTGTACAATTATGTTTCATTCAGGCACCCTGTTGATAAGAGGTATTTTCCCATCCCCAGACAGATATTTGCTACTGTTAATCACATCCCCCTCCCCCCTATAGTTTCCCAGTACCATCAGTCATTTTCTTATAGTATTACATTGGATGTTCAAGGTCCATTATATGAGTGAGAACATGTGATACTCGGATCTTTGTTTCTGTGAGAGGTCACTCAGTATTACAGACTCTAGTTCCATTCAGGTTGCTGCAAAATTCATGATTTTGTTCTTTTTTATGGCTGCGTAGTATTCCATCGTGTATATGTACCACATTTTTTAATCCAGTCCTCTTTTGATGGGCAGCATGGTTGTTTCCAGGTTCTTGCAATTCTGAACAACGCTGCGATAAACATACGTGTGCAGGTATCTTTTTTACAGAGTGATCTGAGTTCTTCAGGGTATATTCCCAGTAGGGGAATTGCGGGGTCATATGGAAGGTCGATTTTTAGAGCTTTTAGGAATCGCCACACTGCTTTCCACAGAGGTTGCACTAGTTTACACTCCCACCAACAGTGTAGAAGTGTTCCCTTTTTACCACACCCTCTCCAGCAGCTGTTATTTTTTGAGTTGTTGATAATTGCCATTCTGACTGGAGTTAGGTGGTATCTCAGTGTGGTTTTGATTTGCATCTCCCTGATGATTAGTGAGGTTGAGCATTTCTTCATGTGTTTGTTGGCTGTTCGGATGTCTTCTTTTGTGAAGTGTCTGTTCATACCTTTTGCCCATTTTATAATGGGGTTGTTTGTTTTCTTCTTTTCAGTATGTTTCAGTTCCTTGTAGATCCAGGATGTTAAGCCTTTGTCAGACCTAGAGTTGGCAAATACTTTTCCCAGTTTGTAGGCTGTCTCCCTGCTCTCTTGATGGTTTCTTTGGCTTTGCAGAAGCTTGTCAGTTTAATAAAGTCCCATTTGTCTATCTTCTCTCTTATGACCTGTGGGTTTCAGGCTTTGTTCAGGAATTGGATGCCAGTTCTGATTTCCATGAGAGTATTTCCTTCTTTTTCTAAGGTTCTTATGATTTGAGGTTTTACATTTAGGTCTCTGATCCATTTGGAGTTAACCTTTGTGCATGGGGATAGATAGGGGTCCTGTTTCAGTCTTCTGCATGTGGTCAGCCAGTTTTCCCAGCACCATTTACTGAATAGGTTCTCCTCTCCCCAGTGGTAGGTGGTGGGGGCTTTGTTGAAGATGAGTTGGTTGAGAAATTGAGGTTTTGCTTCTGGAATCTCAATTCTGATCCATTGGTCTATATTCCTGTTCCTCTACCAATACCAAGCTATTTTGATGATTGTAGCTTTATAGTAAAGTTTGCAGTCTGGCATTGTGATACCACCTGCTTTGTTTTTCTTTTGCTGAGGATTGTTCTGGCTATTCTTGGACGTTTGTGTTTCCATATGAATTCTTGTGTTGTTTTTTCTAGGTCTGAGAAGAATGTTGTTGGTAATTTAATGGGTATTGCATTGAATTTGTAGATTGCCTTAGGTAAGATGGACATCTTCACAATGTTGATTTTTCTGATCCATGAGCATGGGATATTTTTCCACTTGTTCGTGTCAGCTTTGATTTCTTTGAGCAGTGTTTTGTAATTTTCATTGTAAAGGTCTTTCACGTCTCTGGTTAGGAAGATGCCAAGGTATTTCATTTTTTTTGTGGCTATTGTGAATGGAATTGTGTTTTTTATTTGGGTTTCTGTTTGTTTATTATTGGTGTAGAGAAATGCGATTGTCTTTTGAACATTTATTTTGTATCCTGAGACTTTGCCAAAGGCCTTTATCAATGTAAGGAGGCCTTTGACAGATTCTCTTGGGTTTTCAAGGTACACAATCATATCATCTGCATAGAGAGATAATTTGACTTCCTCTTTTCCTATTTGAATACCTCTGATTGCCTCCTCTTCTCTGATTGCTCTAGCCAAGACTTCCAATACTGTGTTGAACAGGAGGGGTGAGAGTGGGCATCCTTGTCTAGTTCCAGTTTTCAGGGGAATTGGTTCCAATTTTTGTCCATTTAGGAGTATGCTGGCTGTGGGTTTCTCACAGATGGCTTTTACTATTTTGAGGTATGTTCCCCGTATGCCTAGATGTTCAAGGGTTTTTATCAAGAAGGGGTGCTGGATTTTATCAAAAGCTTTTTCTGCATCTAATGATATGGTCATATGGTTTTTGTTTGACATCTGTTGATGTATTTGATTACATTTATGGTTTTACGAATGTTGAACCAGCCTTGCATCCTGGGAATGAAGCCTACCTGGTCATGGTGGATGATTTTTGAGATGTATTGCTGAATCCAGTTTGCTAGGATCTTGTTGAGAATTTTAGCATCTATGTTCATCAGAGATATTGGCCTGTAGTTCTCTTTCTTTGTTGGATCTTTACCTGGCTTGGGTATCAATGTGATGTTGACTTCATAAAATGATTTGGGGAGAGTTCCATCTTTTTCAATCGCCTGGAATACCTTCAGTAGAATTGGGATCAGCTCCTCCTTGAATGTCTTGTAGAATTCTGCTGGAAAGCCATCAGGACCAGGGCTTTTTTTTGTAGGAAGCTTTCTTATTACGTAGTCA
>NW_007046103.1:217577-219373 GCF_000164805.1 Carlito syrichta
TTTGTATTTCTTCAGGGTCAGATGTGACTTCATCTTTTGTGTTTCTGATTGTGCTTATTGGGTTTTTTTTCTCGTTTTTTCTTGGTCAGTCTAGCTAGGGGACCATCGATCTTGTTTATCCTTTCGAAGAACCAGCTTTTTGTTTCATTGATTTTTTGTATGATCTTTTTGTCTTCTATGTCCTGGATTTGGGCTTTTATTTTGGTGATCTGGATTCTTCTGCTGAAATTAGGGTTTTTGCGGTCTTGCTTTTCCAGCTTCTTTAGGTGGCTTGTTAGGTTGTGAATTTCTGTTCCTTCCATTTTCTTCATGTGTATTTGTAGGGATATAAATTCCCCTCTTACTACAGCTTTCAGGGCATCCCAGAGATTTTGGTAAGATGTTTCTTCATTTTCCTATGTTTCCAGGTATCTTTTGATCCCTGTTTTGATTTCGTCATTGACCCAGGAGTTGTTTAGCATCATGCTGTTTAGTGTCCATGTCTTTGTGGGTTTTGGGGGGACTTTGTTGGTGTCAATGTTTATTTTTATTCCACTGTGGTCCGAGAAAGTGTTTGGTAGAATTCCGATCCTTTTAAATTTGCTTATGCTTGATTTATGGCCGAGTATGTGGTCGATCTTAGAATATGTTCCGTGTGGTGATGAGTAGAATGTGTATTCTGTGGTCTTTGGATGGAATGTTCTATAGGTATCAATTAGGTCCATTTGGTCCAAAGTCACATTGAGGTTCCGGACCTCCTTGCTGATTTTTTGTCCTGATGATCTGTCTAGGGTTGTGAGTGGGGTATTAAAGTCCCCAGATATGATAGTGTTAGAGTCGATATCTTTCTTTAGTTTTTCAAGAAGTTGCTTTATGAAAGTTGGCGCACCTATGTTGGGTGCATATATGTTTAGGATAGATATTTCTTGTTGATGGATTGAGCCTTTTGTCATTATGTAGTGCCTTCTGCATCTTTTTTGATTATTAATAGCTTGAAGGGTATTTTGTCTGAAATTAATATCGCTACTCCTCCTTTCTTTTGTATTCCGTTCGCCTGAAAGTTTGTTTCCCATCCTCTTACTTTGAGTCTGTGGGTGTCCTTTCTAGTGAGGTGAGTCTCTTGAAGGCAATAGATTGTTGCCTGATGATATTTTATCCATTTTGCCATTCTATGTCTTTTCAGTGGTGCATTTAGTCCATTCACATTTAGGCTAATAATTGAAATGCAAGAGTTGATCCCTGTCATAAGGTTCTTACAGAGTTGTTCCTGTTTATTTGTTGTCTTTCTTTGGGTTTTGGAGTTGCTTCATGTGTGTTTTAAATCTTTTGCCTATAATCTTGTGAAGAATGCTGTTGTTCTTTTTTCTTTTTCTTCTGTGTTCAGTACTTTCTTAAGTGTTTCTTGTAGAGGTGGTCTGGTGGCAGCGTAGGTTCTTAGGGATTGGATGTCTGGAAAAGGTTTCAATTCTCCCTCACTAATGAAGCTTAGTTTGGCTGGGTAGGTTATTCTTGGTTGAAATTGTTTCTCTTTTAGAACTTTGAAGATAGGGCTCCAGGCTCTCCTGGCCTGAAGGGTTTCTGTGAATAAATCTGCTGCTATTCTAATTGGTTTTCCCTGGTAGGTAGTCTGGCCTTTTTCTCTTGCTGCCTTTAGGAGTTTTCCTTTCATAGCTATTTTGTTTAGGCGAATTATTATGTGTCTGGGAGTTGGTCTTCTCATTTGTTGTCTTGCAGGGGTTCTCTGAATCTCTTGTGTCTGAATTTTTTCATCCTTAATGAGATGAGGGAAGTTTTCTTGAATGATTTCATGAAATGTT
>NW_007046104.1:0-815 GCF_000164805.1 Carlito syrichta
GGAGAATCAAAATCAGCAGATATAAGTGACGATAAGGCGGCAGACTTAAGCTCAAAATGCCTTTTTTTTTTTTTTGTAGAGACAGAGTCTTGCTATGTTGCCCAGGCCGGAATGCAGTGGCTATTCACAGGCATGATCACTGCACACTATAGCTGGAACTCTTGGGCTCAAGTGAAACCCTCTCTTCAGCCTCTTGACTAGATGGCACTACCAGCCACACCATAAAGTGCCCTATTTAATAAAGACTTCAACCAACAATACTTTAGTTAATAGGATGTTAGTTAACAGTAGAGTGCTAAAGAAATCTCTTAGCCGGGCATAGTGGCTCACACCTGTAATCCCAGCACTTTGGAAGGAGAGAAGCCTGCCTAAGCCCAGGAATTTGAGACCAGCCTGGGCAACTTGGCAGGACCTCATGTCTAAATGAATTTTAAAAATTAGCCAGGTTTGGTTGTGTGCACCTGTAATTCAAGCTACTTGGAAGGCTGAGGTGGAAGGACTGCCTGAGCCCAGAAGGTGGAGGCTGCGGGTGAGAGATTAGTCTTTTCAATTCTGAATGCAATTCCATGAATCTAAGTACCCGATGGGGCAACACTTGAATAGAGTTCAACTTTCTTGTTTCTTGAGGTGATCCCTTTTTCATCTTGGTTTTCATTCTCACTAACCCAGAGTAGAAAGGATGAGAATGACCATGATCCACATTTTGGCAGGTCTATTAGAATAACTAATGTCTACATTTAGGTAACAGGTTTGAGGAGAAATTTCTGGAAGGCATCCCGTTTCTTTTTAAGTCATGGTGTTTTATTTTCAGTTAC
>NW_007046105.1:0-813 GCF_000164805.1 Carlito syrichta
ACCCCACCAGTGCCCAGAGTGAGGGGAGAGGTTTAGGGGTGTGGTCTGGCTCCCTGGTTGCCTGCCAGGCCTGTTGCCCTATGAGGCTGCTCTCCTTGCAGGGAGTGTGGGGAACTTCCCTTCTCCAAGGCCTGGGGCCAGTGGTGGGGTGGGGGTGAAGCACCCAGATTTAGAATCCCTCTGTCTGGGCAGAAACCCGTGTGAACCCCGGAGACAGGAGAGCAGCTGGGCTCCCGGAAGTTCCCTGCTTAACTTGTGATGTGTGGCTCTCAGAAGTTCCCTGTGCGTCTAGCTGTGGTCACTATCACATGGACAGTAGAGGTGACCCACAGTGATGGCAATGGGAAAGGGACATGGGTGGTGTGGTGGCAGTGCAGGACTGGTGGCTAGGAGGATGGCGGTGACTGGGGTAGGGCGATTGGTGGGGCAGCAGCACTCCTAGGAATGGGGGCATCGGAGATCCAGGAAGCCTGGCGGACGAGGGTGCCTTCTGGAACCCACATTGTGGCCCGTGTCTCTTCCACGTGGCCTGCCTGGTCCCTTCTTTGCCCTGGGCCTGTCTGTCTCATGGTCTCCAGCCCTAGCGAGGACAGCTGGAAGGTGGCCTGGGGCCTGGTCCCCTCATGGCCCCTTCTCTCCTCGGAAGTGGGTGCAAGGTCCCATCAGCAGCCTGCAAGGAGTTTAGCTGGGTCCCAAGCCCGGTGGCTGAATGGGCAGCCTGGGTTGATGGGTTGAGACTCCTAGGAAATACTAGAGGGATCGTGACCTGACAATGCTGTACGCTCCTAGAGTCTGGGGTAGGGGGCGGGGTTC
>NW_007046106.1:0-917 GCF_000164805.1 Carlito syrichta
ACGAATTGTTTTTCTCATATCTTCTCATGTAATCCTCACAATACTAAAAGGTAGTATTCTTATTTTACAAATGGGGATATCTTCCTCAAGGTCATATAGCTAGCAAGTGTTAGAGCCAGATTAAGAACTCATGTCTGGTAATAAAAATAAAGACGCATTCCATCAAACCATGCTCCTTATCTCTACAACTGTTAAACTGTTAGCCCTGTTAAAGCAGGGCTTAATGTTTGCAGCTATTTGCAACCAGTCAGCACATTTTCAAGAAACGAATGTGCCAATTCTTCAACTTGGCAGAACATTCCCATCCCAGCTGAGACCTATTCAGCTAACCTTTTCTATTCATTTACTATTACTCCACTCACTCCTCCACATACTCGGTGATATCAGTGCAGTCTCTGTTTTATAAATATGCCTTCAAGTCATATCCTGTTTTAACTATCTTTATAATTCTTCTATAAAACCTAGAACATCCTCCTCTTGTGCTAACCCAGTTAATGCCTACTTATTTTTTTCATCTACCAGTCAAATGCTGTTTTCTTTCTCTTTCCCCAGAAACTTTACTTAGACAGAGTTAATTATTCTTACATCTGTCGCCATGACACTATACATACCTCTATTATAGTATATTCTACACCATGCTATAGTTATTTAGCTATAGAGATACTACAAAAGAGTTTGAGATACAAGAAATCATTAATACAAAGTATCCTTAAGGGAAAGCAGACCAATTATACCTTACATCCTTTAATAAAGCAAATGCTGCCCTTTAAAAATATGTTTTTAAAATCTTTTTTTTTTTTTTTTTTTGAGTCGGAGTCTCACTCTGTTGTCTAGGTTGGAGTATAGTGTCATGCACACGGCTAAGGCGATCCTTCTGCCTCAGCCTTCCAAGTAGCTGGAACCGCAGGCATGCACCA
>NW_007046108.1:0-861 GCF_000164805.1 Carlito syrichta
AATTTTTATTTGTTTGAATGTATCAATCTTTTTATAAATGAATTATACATCTTATAAGTCATGCTTGGACATAACTTCACTCCAAGGGAATTTTATAACCTCCCCCACTCCAAGGTCATAAAATAATTCTCTCCTGGTTTCTTCTATATTTATGTGGGTTTGCTTTTTTACATTTAAGTATTTGCTCCATTGGACATTTTTCATGGTGCAAGGTATGAAGTGGATCCAGCTTAGTTTTTTCCCAGATCTGGAACTAACCGAGCTAGAAATGATCTCTCTTCCCCATTGCATGATCTCTTGTGTTATAATTTTTATAATGACCATTGACTTTCTTCTTGGTGTGTGCCTGGCAAAGTGCTAAGCACTACATAAGTAAAATCTCAGGGAGTAGGGATTATTAGCACCATTTTACATATGAGGAAATACAGGTTCATGGTGTAATATTGACTTGCCCAAGGTCCTGCAGCAGAGCTAGAATTCCAACCAGAGTGCTTAAGCGACACATATTATAGCCTTATTTCTTCTCCAAGGGTCAAACTACTTCTGATTCTGAAACAAGGCAGGAGAGACTAGGTACTCCAGGCTGTAAGCCTGTTGGACTTTTCTTGTTTGTTTGTTTGTTTGTTTGTTTGTTTGTTTGTTTTGGTCCTACCTCGGGCAAGCATGTGGTAAGCCTGGTGGGCTCAGTGGTTGGAGTTCTGGGCAGCTGGGACCCCAGCTCCGCTCCCTTCATTGAAGCAGCATGTTTGCCAGCCCTGTAGCCTACCAAGGCTAGTGGGGGCTAGCTATTGGTACCCATAGCCTTACCCTTGCTGTTGTTCATTGCCCAGAACACTTTCTGCCCAAACAGATAGCCCCAAT
>NW_007046109.1:0-800 GCF_000164805.1 Carlito syrichta
AGTTAGAATCAAGTCCTGTTAAAACCAGAGCCCTATGGAGGACTTGCATGGTTGCTGAGAGTTTAAATTCTTCCCCTTTCCCTGGAGGGGGAGAGAATTAAAGATACTGAGGAGATACCCAGCTGCAGACATCAGAGTGAAGTTCCTGCACACAAAGCTCAAAGGGACAATCGCAGTCCAACCCAAGAGGCTGGAATCAGCATTCATGGAACAAAGCTTTGGGTATGCATGGCAGTGGGACTGGTGACAGCTGTGATTCAAGCCATGGCTCCTACGTGTGGTAAGCAACGGTTGGGGGAGCCTCCACATTGAACTCCCTTTTCTCTAGGATTGGTTCTCAATACCTAAGAAGACCCTCCAATGGGCATGTCTGTATGACATGACCTTGACTAGTCTGTGGTGGGGAAATGTATTACCAGCCAGTCAGATTGTCCCTCCTAGAAAGATGACTTTTGGAACAGATACTCAGAAACCTGAATGCTATCATTATTTTATTTGCCAAAAATTTTGTTGAGCACCTACTATATGCTTGACATTGTTCTAAGTGCTAGGGACTCAGGTAAATCTATGCCAACATAGATGCTATAACAAACAAGTACACAATAAATGTAAAGATAACTTCAGATGATAAGTTATATCAAGGAAATAAAACAAGGAAAAGTGGTCAAGAATGACCAGGTGATTGGATAAAACTTCTGGGAGAAGGGTCGTGGACACCAAATTCCCAATGAGAACTGAGTCATAGAACTAACTGAGGAAGGAGATTACTGGAAGACGGGTCAAAAAGTCTTCTAAGATGG
>NW_007046110.1:0-798 GCF_000164805.1 Carlito syrichta
CACACACACACACACACACACACACACACACAAGGGCTATCCCAATATCATATGTTGACTGATATCCATTCTGGTTTTCCTATATAATACCACTATATCCTAAACTGCAGCTTTGAGCCAGTTTTGAGGCCCTGGCTAAAGGCAGATTAGTTCTCCGCTGGAGCCTTTCATGAAGTCCACACTCAACTACTTCCTTATCTGACGGCACACTCTTGCCAACTGCACCAGTTCTAATTACCTCAGGGCCAAGTAAGGGACAAGCCGGGACAACCTTATACCCTGGACCCAGGAAATTCATTAGTCCACAGGGAGCCCCAGAGCCCAGTTACACCCAATTACTTGCCATTTATAACCCGCTCCCTATGTTCCAGCTGAGTCAGGACTGCCACAAGAACTTCAGCATTAGTCCAGGGCTCACTATGCTGTTGCAAGGAGAGGCTTCCTCAGCTCCACATGCCGAACCAGCCCTGTGAGTCTGGCAGAGCCCTGGAATGAGAGGAGGTCTAAGTGCAGGCCCTTGGCCAACCCCCTGTTCCTGTAACCTCAGAAAAGCACTACAGCTAAGAGACTGAGATGGAAACTGGAAACCATGTCTTTAGGTAGTCAAGAACCCAAAACAGAATACAAAAGGAAGAGGAAAATAAAAAACGGTTATATAAATATACAAGAGGAGGGACCAAAAGAAAAACAGAGTTGATTCATAAAAAATTATGTATGTATTCTTGCATATTTAAACTTCAGTCAGAGAGACGGGGCAAGATGGCGACGGCATAGGTGAACTTGTGAGATTCTCTGAAC
>NW_007046111.1:0-798 GCF_000164805.1 Carlito syrichta
GTCCCGAACTACTGGCTTCAAGCCATCCTTCTGCCTCAGCCTCCCAAAGTGCTGGGACTACAGATGTGAGTTTCTGCACCCGGGTGGTTTTCTTTGATCAGTAAATTTTTCTTGACATTTTAGCAGTCAAATTATATGACTTTGCAAAAATATTTTAATTATGTCTGCAAGAGTAGGGTAATTAAGTTGTTAAATCAGAGGTCATAAAGTAGGAGCTTGTGTGCCAAATATAATCTGTGTAAGTGTTTTATTTGGCCTACATCATGTTTCACATTTTCAAAAATTACCAACGTTTTAAAAATGAAATGTCTTAAATAAAAATCTAAAGTTCCAACTACTGAGAAGTCAGATGATCTTGCTACAATGTTTAACATTTCTATTGGTCACCATGAGGTATAGTTGAGTATAAACTGCGCTTACAGAAGTGGCATAAAAGTCTCTCCCAGTGCCTATGACTTACAATTGTGTCCCTGAATATTAGGCTGAGGATCAGTTTCTATTTGTCATCATTCTGATACTTGAAGAAATATTTATTGGCATCTCTGTCCTAAACAAAGGTGGGAAATACATATTTATTTTGACCACTCAACTTCACACTATTATCTTTGACTATAATCTTTTAAATTTTTGACCCTTGAGTAGTTAAGAAATCACATTGTCTACTCAACTATAAAATGAAAAAATTATTCTCCCTACCTTACTTAACTTACAAGGTACTGTAAAATATTAAAATAAGAAACGTATTTAACAGAAATAAGTTTTTAAATTTATCTCTGATAATGTAGCATATCTATTATA
>NW_007046112.1:0-54487 GCF_000164805.1 Carlito syrichta
TTTTTTTTTTTTTTTTTTTTTTGGTGGCTATTGTGAATGGGATTGTGCTTTTTATTTGGATCTCTGCCTTCTTGTTGTTGGTATAAAGGAATGCAACTGTCTTTTGCACATTTATTTTGTACCCTGAGACTTGCCAAAGTGCTTTATCAGTGAAAGCAGGTTTTTGATAGATTCTCTTGGATTTTCAAGGTATAGGATCATATCATCAGCAAAGAGGGGTAAGTTGACTTCCTCTTTTCCTGTTTGGATACCCCTGATTTCCTTCTCTTGTCTAATTGCCTGATCTGGGGCTTCCAACACAATATTGAGCAAGAGGGGTGAGAGTGGGCAACCTTTTCTTATTCCAATATTTAGGGGAAATGATTCTAGTTTTTGACCATTTAGCAATATGTTAGCTGTAGGTTTGTCATAGATAGTACTTACTATTTTGAGGTATGTTCCTTCTATACCTAGGTGTTTGAGGGTTTTTATCAAGAAGGGATGCTGGATTTTATCGAAAGCTTTTTCTGCATCTAATGAGAATGGAACAGGGAGTGGGGGAAAGAGGGAGGTGGAGAGAGAGAAGAGTAAGGGGGAAAACAGACAAATGTACCGACTAACAAATGAAAAGAGACACAAAGACAGATACGAGTAAAAAGAAAAACAACAACAAACAAACCAACAAACATATGAAAAAACTAAAACATACAATCATACAGATATACAAGCTAACTAACCTCCTTATTGGTGTAATTTTTCCCTATACGAACTTGAGGTCTAAAGGGAAGAAAAAGTAAGTAGAATAGAATAAAGTGAGAAGTGAGTAAGCTAACAGAATCAAAGAAAGTAGGAAAATGTTATTGAAAACACTAAGAAGAGAGAGAAAAGGTAAAAAAAAAAAAAGATGGGTAAGACAGGCAAAGAATAAAAATAAAATAAAAATAAATAAATAAATAAAATTAAAACAAGGGAACCACACACACTCTGAGACTTTTCCTTTAAGTCCAATGTCCTTTCAGCTCTGATTTCTAGTTGTCATTGCTGGCTGGTATACTTGTTCATAGTGAGGATCAGTTGCCCCTGGCCTGCTGTGGAAGGTGATCAGATCTGGGCTGCCTGCCACATCTGCCACTCAGATCTGGCCTGTGTCTATCTAGCATAGGGAAGGGGCTTCTCTCCCTCCCATTCTGATATTGTTACCTTGGATTCCAAACTGGGAGATAGGCCAAGGTGAAGGTGGGTGGAGTTGGTCTCACTGCTTCAGCTGATCTCTTTTTCCACTTCAGCCTGAGACTGCCAGGCAATGCAGGCCAACTTAACACTGGGCAACTCAGGTGGGCTGAGTGGAATTGGAGGCCATCCAGGGCAGGAGGGAGGCAATGGTAGCGGTGGTGGCAGCCACTGCTTTAGTGATGCGTGGGAGGAGTTCCAGGAGCCTGGCTCTGGGTGAGTGGTGGTCATGGCATGTCAGTGGCAGCAGCGGTGGCAGTTTCAGTAGTGCTTACGGGGGCTTCACAGGTCCA
Source organism: Carlito syrichta (assembly GCF_000164805.1). NCBI lineage: Eukaryota > Metazoa > Chordata > Mammalia > Primates > Tarsiidae > Carlito > Carlito syrichta. The sequence continues at coordinate 1,503 of NW_007046112.1, forward strand.
GTGGGTCGCCTCAGGCCAGGGCAGGGTGATGGCGGCGGGAGGCAGTGGCAGCGGAGGTTGTGGCTGAGGCTGTGGCCAAGCAGCATGTGAAGAGCCAGTTGGCAACGATGAGAGCCACAGCCTCCAGGGGAGAGCAAGAGTCTTTATGGATGTTCTCTTTCACGGAGGGTCTCATGGACCAAATTACCTCATCGCCATCTTGCCGGAAGTCCCAGCAAAAAATTCTAATAGTACATTAAATAATGCAATATAAGTAAGTAGAATATATTTCAGAAATACAAAGATGATTCAATACCAGAAAATCCATGAATATAATCCACCATTTTAACTAATTTATGAGAAAAATCATCATTTTCTTTATCAAATAAATTCAATAATGATTCCTAATTAAAGCACTCAACAAAGTATGAATTGGTGGAAACTTCTTTAACATCATAAAGCATATGTGCAACAGTCCTAAAGCCAGCATCTCAAATCAAGGTCTTTCTTTTTTTTTTTTTTACTAAAAGAAACAGGCAAAAATCCACTATAGTTAGCATGCCTTATCTATGTTTGTTGTAGCCCAGGAAGATGAGAGGGAAGAAAAGGTGTAAGATTATAAGAGCCGAAAAGTATATCTGGTCACAGACAAAATATCATACCTGAAAGTTTTAAAATGACGAAGCAGACACCAAGATGTGAAACTGACGTGCAAAAAATTTATTGAGGGAAACATCTTGAAAGGATGAAGAGGAAAGTAGAAGGAATAGGCAACGAGGGTCTTCAGACCACAACAGGAAATAATGAGGAAAGGAGAAAGGAAAGGGTGGAAATGTGGGCAGAAAGTCTCAGACTGAAGAGCAGTTCTGCTCAAATTTTAACTAAGCTGATGGAGAATCTCAAAGCAAAAGCTGCCAGTTAGCAGAGTCCCACGTCAGATTGAAATGGTCTAGTTGTAGTGTCTCCTCCATGTTCAGTCATCAGCAGTGAACAGCCCAGGGTAAGAGGGTGGAGAATATGGGGGCAGTGTGGCCTCAGAATGAATGTCATTGTGGACCAGGAGGCTGTTTATTCAGTTCTTCTCTTTAAGGGAGATCTGAGCTGAACCCCTATCTGGGCATGACCACAACTCATAATCCAGATTCAATAAAATAGAAGATTGTTAATCTCAACTACATAAAAATAAATACATTTGTATGGCAATAACAAATAAAGAGGGCCCAGAGAGGAGGCTCAAGCCTGTAATCCCAGCACTTTGGGAGGCCGAGGCGAGAGGATTGCCTGAGCTCAGGGGTTCCAGACCAGTCTGGGCAACTTGGTGAGACTTCGTCTCTACAATAAATTTTTAAAAAACATAAAGCGGGCATGGTAGCGCGTGCCTGTAGTTCCTGCTACTTGGAAGGCTGAGGTGGAAGGATCACCCAAACCCAGCAAGTTGAGGCTGCAGTGGCTGTGAGCGTGCCACTGCACTCTAGCCTGGGTGACACAGTGAGACTCTGACTCAAAAAAATTTTTTTAAATACAGAAAAATCATATGCAAAGATAAATGATAATTTTATATATCTTTTTTTTTTTGAGTTGGAGTCTCACTCTGTCTCCCAGACTGGAGTGCAGTGGCCGCTCCCAGCCACCACAGCCTCGACCTGCTGGGCTCCGGCGATCCTTCCGCCTCAGCCTTCCAAGTAGCCGGAATTAAAGGCACGCGCTACCACGCCCGGCTGATATTTTGATATATTGTAGAGATGAGGTCTCCCTGCCCGGGCAGGTCTCGAACCCACGGACTCAGGCAATCCACTCACCTCAGCCTCCCAAAGGCACGGGATTACAGGCTGAGCCGCTGAGCCCAGCTACATATCATATTTAATATTGAGGTCAAAAAGCAACCTAAAATCTAAGAAGAAAAAAAGTGTGAAAATTGCAAATAAACAGTCTACAGAAAAATTGCATATATTTATAATAAGAGAAATACAAACTAAGACTACTACTTCTCACTTTCCAGATAAATGGAAATTCAACAGCTTGACATTCTGTTGGTGAGGATACAGACAAATAGATATTTTCATTTATTACCAATAGGAGTGCTAAATGGTGCAATCCATGTGGAAAGGAAACTTGACAAAACAAAATTCATTTATATTTTGATTCAGAAATCTCCATTTGAAAGATGGAACTGATGATGCATTTCTAAAAACATGAAATAACAAATGCACAAGGGTTTTTCATGGTAGTAATAGTTGTAAAGGTAACACATCAGAAGCAATCTGTGAACTGTGTGAGTAAGCCAATAGAGTGTTATGTAGCAACAAAATGAGTGAGGAAGACCTCTATTAACTGAAATGTATTGATTTTTACAACATATAATTAAGACCAAAATTGTGTATATAGTAAGCTATTTTTGTGTGCAGCAAAAAATGAACAATTTTTAAATTTTTTTAAAGAAACTCAGACAGGAGAGATGAGAATTTAATAAAAATGATTACTTCTAGGAGATGGGCGGGAATGATGTAGAGGAGTTGGAGAAGGAAATGAACTCTGAGAATACTTTTTTATAGGAACCTTTAGGAAAAACCCTCTCAATCCATGTTTTTCTCTCTACTGTCATGTTACAACCACCATCAACACAGAGGAAGGCTTCTGTGACAAAATGTAGGGATTTCTCCCGACCACCAAGTAGCAGACACTTCCCGAGTGTCCCCCAATTCAATTCTGGCACTATCTACCTGGAGATAGTGTCAGATCCCACATGGTTGAGGGCTCAGTCCCCAAGACTGCCCTCAAGCCCAGAGAGCAGTTGCAAGCTTGGGCCTCTGGAACGTCTCACCAATTGGCTTCAAACGGGAGTTCCTAAAGCACTCCTCTCTGGGTTCCATTAATTTGCTGGAGTGGCTCAGAACTCAGGGAAACACATTTACCAGTTTACTACAAAGGGCATTATGAAGGATACAGATGAGGATATATGGAAGGTGAGGTTATGGGGGAAGAGCTCAGAGTTTCCATTCTCTCCCTGGGAGCACTACTCTCCAGGAATCTCCTTGTGTTCAGCTATCCAGAAGTTCGCCAAACTCAGTCCTCTTGAAGCTTCATGAAATGAACATTTCTTCCCCCCGGAGTATAGGGTGGGACTCTCTCTGGCGATGGTCTTAAGACCCACATTCAGAAAGCAGGGGAAGGTGGAATCCTATCTTGGGGCAAGCAAAAGTAGGGCAGGAGATGGTCAGAGAGATTGTGTTTCCTGAGTCCTGTCCTTGAGGCTAACACACGCAACATTGCAATAAAAGGCTGTAACAAGAACTATGGGAGTTATGGACCTGGAACTATGGATGAAAACCAATATTTATATCACAACACTACACATGGTTTTATATTTTGAACCATGTAAGGTCTGTGTTCATGTTAGAAATTAAATAAAAGGAATGTATAAAGCAAAGCTTAAAATTGAATACAAAGAAACAAGTAAATGCATCTATCAAAACAATAAGATAAATACAAAGGAAAATAATTTATTCAAATTCCATTATTTTGTATATAGCTAATGGGATGCATTCTGAAGACAAAAAGAACTGCAAAGAAAATTTGAATTTTACTTCAGTAGATAATGTTGTTGATAGTGGTATTTTTGTACTAATTCTAAAACTATGTTTGGATAGATTTAAATTAAAATATATTGATGTTGTTAAAGAGCCAGTATTCTTCCTGTAAGGGGGAGATTAAAATGTTAAAAATGTGAAGAGACCCCAGTGATATTGAATTCAAATGGAAACTATCAGTGTAAACTCAAAATGTTTTAAAAAACATCATTTCCCATTCTGACCACTGAAATGGAATGAATGATACTCCAGTATCAATAAGCATAGTGGGCTCTCAGTTCTTGCTTTCAAAATACCATTCTGTTCTTAAGGAATCAGGTCTTTTTGAGGATGACTGATTCCCGGGAAAGCACTAGGAGAGACAGGAATTTTACTGCCAGAAAGGAAGAGAGTGCGCAAAGATTAATAAGAACATGTTGAAAATGGCACAAGAACCAGCTTGAAGTGATTCCCACTGGCCACATTTGTGACACTTCAAGCAAGTAGAGAAAAATAATAGATTATAACACATCAAATCAAAGATATTTTCATGTGTGTCTATAGCAGTACCAAAAATAAAAGGTGGTAAGAAAAGAAAAGCTCTTCTTTAAAGAATGCCAGCCAAAAATATAGAAGAATGACCAAATTAGAAAAAAAGTCACCATTTAATAAGCATTCTATAATCATTGATCTAGGCAAAATTATCAATAGATACTGCCTCCATTGGGTAAAATTTTGTTGGGAAATATTTTCTCACAATTTAATGCAAAGATCAATTGCTATTTTCAAGCAGGAAAGGGCATCTTCATAATGGGAATATGTTTGTTGTCACCCTACTAGCTGCTATTGCCACCCCACCCAGATCACTGTTGGTGTATCCAGGTGCCTGTTGACATCAACAAGGCACAGCTCACTGTTTCTTCAGAGAATGCCCCTTTGCTGAAAGGAGCCACCTTGCCCTTTATGTTCTACCTCTTCACAGTGGCATAAATCCAATGACTAGCTACCATGAAGGTTCAAAAGGCCAGCCCCACAGAAGCAACAGGAGAAATGATATTCTGTGATATTTTTATGCTCTGGAGCCACTCCCTCCCATCTTTACCTGTTCATCAAGGATCAAGCCAAAGTTAGACTTGACCTGAGACCAAGCCTTGCTTGCCTTGCTTGGTTCTTGCTATTTCCCCCTCCTGCTTTATTCATTCTCTCACAGGTTTCTTTTACATTGAACTTCTTTAATAAATCCTGTACACCCTAATCCCTGCTAAGTTTTTAATTCTAGGGAACCAGAACCTTAATAACCTTAATAAAATAAGCAAACTTTGCCATCACTAATGTTACAAAATCACATCTTGTGCTCTGAAATGTTATGTAATATGGTATCCTGGATTGAGTTTTGGAACAGAGAAGGAAATTGATAGAAAAAAACAAAACAAAACAAAACTGGGACACCCATTGTTTATTTCTTGGTTTTGCTCACTGTACCACAGTCATGTAAAGTTCAATACAGGGAAAGCTAAGCAAAGGACATTGGCATCTCTGCACTCCTTTTGCAACTTTTCTGAGTCTAAAATTATTTCAAAATGAAATACATAAATTATAAATTTGGGACCAATTTTAGTAAAAATATTAGTAAAATCATATTGACCAGGGATGATTTAAAAGGGATGGTCTTTGAGTTCTTTCGTGCTTATTGTCCTAGTTGAGTTTAAATGTAAACAGTTATCTATAAATGGTAAAAAGAAAAACCAGAAAGCAAAGGAAACACATAAGAAAGCTGTTGGTATAAAAGTATATTTTGGGGTAAAGAAGGTTCTAAAAGGAAAGAGAATAATTTTATACAGGAAAGGATCTTGTATGGTACATTGTTGTCCTATAATAAGGAAGGAAATTATAGGACAAAAATAGAAGATTCCAGCATGTCGAGAAACGGTATGAGTATGTCATAGAATGGTATGTGGAAGGTTTGTGGAAAGAAATGTGTGAAAGAAATTCTATGAACAATCTAGTTTACAGAATGTTAACTATTTCTATGAATTTACCATTAATATCAATTGCTCTAATGCTAGGCCAAAATGCTACACAGAGACCAAATTATGAGTCTTTTAGTTACCAATCTCCAAAATAATTTTCTCCTATAAACAACAGAAGGGGGAGGAAGAGACAAATTCAGTTAGCCCTCCACCCCAACATGTGTGTTGGTTTTCATTGTTTAAAATCTTCTCTATTAAAAAGAAAGTATTTTTGTTGTTGTTTTGTTTTGTTTTTACTTTTTAAAAAAGCAAAGTTATTTTTACATTTCAAAATCTTTGGACTATCACTTTGGCTAATAAATAACTTTTACAATAACTTATAATCCTGTGTTATAACATTATGCTTTTAAAACTTTTAATACTTAAACTCTTCAAGTTCTCAACTTAGTCTCTGTAGGGTGGTGTAAGAAACAAAACCTTCAGGAACCACACCTACCCTATACCCTCCTCCTAAACTGCCTACAGACCCGGTAAATAGTAATCAGCTATAGTGCTTTTCAGTGCCAAATTGCTAACGACTTTAAAGTCTCCTTCCACGCATAAGGATTATTAATTCAATATAGGATGAATAGCAAAATGACTTTGTTGAAAGTATTACTAATTATTTTTGTCAAACTTTATGACATTTCCCTGTCAAGGCAAAAGGCCAATACCATCCTTCTTCCCACTCCTCCCATCAAAAGTGGAGAGATGTCAATCTCCCACCCCCAGAGTGGAGGTTACCTGGGATCCACCCTTTATCATATCAATCGTTGTGAAGGTATATCAGACCTATTATAAAAAACAAAAGAGACAGTTTTCTCTTGCCCATGTCACCTTTTTAAATTCTCTTCTTCATTGTTATTTCCTACAATTTAAACTACAACTTAACTACATGTCTCCATACTCATGTTTTCATTTTTTTTCCTTTCAGCCTTTCTCAAAGTAACTGTATTTCCTTGTGAAAGTTATTATTAACAAACCTTGTATAACTGTCCCTAAATTCTTATCACAAAACCCAAAGAAACTTGAAGACAAGCTATGAGAACTTCCACATATGAACTAAGGAATTCATGCGTCCAACTGAGGAAACTGCCTGGAATCCTGTAGTGGGTGTCAAGTCCACTAGGGAAACTATAAATACATTTTAACAGACATCAAAGCCTCAATAAGTCATATCAGTGGCTATAAATGGCCTCTTTTATGGTAGTATTATTCTAATAGTATATGCTTGCACACAGTGCTTTGTATACAGAAACTAAACATATGTAGCAACTCCATTGGTCTCTGTCCTCTCATCTCCTCCTCTTATTCTAGACAGGTAGAGACATCTCTACACCCCTATCTAGCAGGGAGCAGCTACAGAAGACTGACCTTCGTCCCTGTTCCCAGGTACAAATAAGAATATTTTAAAACAATAGGAGGGGGAAATGAAAAGACATAACATGGAGTCAATACAGCCAAAGAGCAGCCATTTTAACACTGATTAGTTGTTATGCTTTTTTATCAGTTCACTTTACCCTCTAATCACTAGCCAAGGACAGAACCAGTTTCTCAGAGGTAGCTATTGATAATTGCTTTACAACCCCTCTCCAGCTTGTTTTGTAAACAAGTTAACCTAATCAGCTCTTCATGACCTTCAGGATACCGACCCCAATAACATGGCAGCAGTCATGTGACTGACCCACCCATCTACCTGCAGTACCTGTGCTTGCCTGTCCCCTCCAAGATGACATGGAACAGACCACCACCCAATCCCCTTAAAGACCTCCCCCCATCAAAGGGAAAGTTTAAAAAGGATTCAACTTCAAACAGCAGTTGCCATTACGAAACTCTGATGTAACCAAGTGTTCTTTGAGCTATGACTGCTGCCATGTTTCCTAAGCTTTGGCCCCCTTCCCTAACCTTGGGAAGGTGAATCTCCTCTCTCTTCTCTCTCTCTAATTTACTTTCTAAATAAACTATATGTTCTAATCTAATAAATAAACAATATTTTTCGTATCAACTTTGGTATTTTTTCTCTCAAAGTTTATGGAATTATCTATACTTTCTTTTTTACAATATTCCTTTAGGTTAAATTTTTGTTTTGTGGCCAGCTGCAGTGTCTCACACCCATATTCCCAGCACTTTGGGAGGCCAAAGTGGGAGGACTGCTTAAGCCCAGGAGTTCAAAACCAGTCTAGGTAATTTAGAGAGACCTCGTCTCTATAGAAAAAAATTAAAAAATAAAAACTAGCAGGACATGATGATGCATGCCTATAATCTCAGTTACTTGGGAGGATGAGGTGAAAGGATCACCTGAGCCCAGGAGTTGGAGGATGTGGTGAGTTGTGATACAGACCCTGACTAAAAAAAAAAAAAAATTCTGTTGTGTCTATAACTATATGCCCCTTGTCATTCTTTGTGTATATGCATCTTCTATTTTTCTTACCTACCCTGCTAGGTATCCTTTTCTCTTATTAACTTTTTCAAAGAAAGTTTTTGATTTGTCTAATCTCTGCTGAATTGTTGCTGTTCTTTTATTTCACTGATTTCTACCCTGGTCTTTATTATTGCCTTTTCTTACATTTCTGAGGGTTTGCTCTTTCACTCTTTTTCTAACTAGAAACTTAACTCCTCAGTTTTCAGAACTTGTTTTCTGACAAATATTGTATAGATTATTCATTAGGGGCCTTGTAACTACAATGATTCTATTACAGAGTTCAAAACAGCTCCTATTTTTGTTTGCCCAAGAAAGCACTGGTTTCCTTATAGAATCTGAGTTCTTGACTGGTTTTTGAAACTATTAGATATGTTTATTCTTACTGATCTATCAATTTACATATTGCAGTACTGCCATACAAGGCTCATTTCTTTCTGGTTTTGTGTCGTCTTTAAAAGAGAGGAGCATTTAACTTTCTCTGGGGACTCTTTCCATATCAAACTCTATATAAATCTGTTTTCTGTCTTCTCAGATAAAATAAGTCTTTAGCTTTCATTCTTAGACAATTCTGCCCGCCTTGAAACAGTATTTGCTGTTGATATTGAAAAATACGACATGGGTTCCACTTAGGTCTTTTAAAATAGATTTCCATCCTGTATGCCCATGAGACTGTTGAACTAGTAGAGTTCTATGGAGGAAGCACAAAAGTTTATAAACTGCCTTCATGTCACGCTCCACTAGTTGTCTTTTGTATCAGATGTGGTATTGAAAGATTGAAGAAAACTGACTTCTCCCATTCCACTAGGGCTGCCATCCTTCCCCAATGCCAATTAAGTATTTCATAAATTCTATATAAAAATTAACTTTCCAGTGAAAATTTCTACAGAGTGAAGCAAACTATCTTTGAGGCATTAATCATTTAGAAAAATGAATACGAGACACACAAAGCAAATGCATATTTCTCCAGAACATTGACCACCAGCTACAACTGAATTGTCCAAGGGCTCTGTTTTGAATCATGAGAAACTGAGTGGCTAACAGCTTAATGAGGGGATTGAAAAAAAAGAAGGAGAGAGGGAGAGAGGAAGTGAAGAGAAAAGAGAAAAAAAAGAAAAGAAAGCAAGTCTGCATGAGAAAATTCCTCATGTTGATGTGATCCTGGTAGAATCCTAACAGTTTTATAACTGTAGCAATAGCTGCTGGCAACATCTTTTAGCAGACTCTGAACATATACTTCTCTTACTAAGCTATTTTAAAATTCTCAATATATTAGAATTAATATTCTTAAGAGACCAAAATAAACAGACTTGCAACTCTAACTAAATATATTTTAAATTATTTTATGTAAAAATCTATCTTGTAAAAGTATCCAAATGACAACCCAAAAAGCTGCGGCATTTTCCTCAATACCGTCCACAGTTCTTGATGTTCTGAAGCTTGAAAGTGACGTTAATCTTTTTTTATTTTTTTTTGCCTTAAGAAAACCATGACATAACATGGAATCTGGTCTCTTTCTGTCTTTATTCCTTCTATTCACATTCCAGCATATCATTCACTACACTGTAACATTCAAATGTCATCATTTTCCAACTTTTTACATATAAATGTGGAAGAGAATTTGCTGAGATTATAGGATGAGACATGTTTCTAAACCGCACACTAATGAATAGGCTTCTATGAACAAGTGGAAGGAAGACCTCTTTAGATCTTCACAGAGGAAGGTGAAAGAAGCTCTTCCAAACCTATGTATGAACAGGATAAATAAGAGATTTATTTATTTTTTTCAACAGCTGTTTGTTTTCTTTATTATATACCCATTGCTATGGTATAATATATGACCCCGTACTTGTAATGAGCATCAAGTCAAGGTTTTCTAGGTTTCCATAGAAAAATGAGCAAAGTATATGATCCTATACCTTGAAAATCCAAGAGAATCTGTCAAAAACCTGCTTGCACCAATAAAGGACTTTGGCAAAGTCTCAGGGTACAAAATAAATGTGCAAAAGACAGTTGCACTTCTATCTACCAACAACAAGCAGGCAGAGACCCAAATTAAAAGCACAATCCTATTCACAATAGCTACGTAAAAAATGAAATACCTCAGCATCTTTGTAACCAAAGAAGTGAAAGATCTTTGCAATGAGAACTACAAAACATTGCTCAAAGAAATCCAAGAAGACACAAACAAATGGAAAAATATTCCATGCTCACGGATAGGAAGATTCAACATTGTTAAGGTGTCCATCCTACCAAAAGCAATCTACAGATTCAATGCAATACCCATTAAGTTATCAACATTATTCTTCTCAGACCTAGAAATGACAATACAGAAATTCATATGGAAACATAAATGACCACAAATAGCCAAAACAACCATGAGCAAAAGAAACAAAGCAGGAGATACCACATTTCCAGACTTCAAACTTTATTTTTATTTTTTTGTTGTTTATTTATTTTTTTGAGTTGGAGTCTCACTCTGCCACCCAGACTGGAGTCCAGTGGACGCTCCCAGCCACTGCAGCCTTGACCTGCTGGGCTCCAGAGATCCTTCTGCCTCAGCCTTTTGAGTAGCCCAAATTACAGGCACGCCTACCATGCCCAGCTGATTTTTTTTTTTTTTTGTAGAGATGAGGTCTCACCAAGTTGCCCAGGTGGGTCTTGGACCCGTGGGCTCAGGCAATCCACTCACCTCAGCCTCCCAAGGCATGAGATTAAAGTCTGAGCCACCGAGCCCGGCTTCAAACTTTACTATAAGGCTACAATAATCAAAACAGCCTAGTATTGGTACAAGAACAGGCACATAGACCATTGGAACAGGATAGAGATCCCGTTAGCAAAACCTCAATTTCTCAACCAACTCATCTTTGACAAAGCCTTCAAAAACAACCACTGAGGAGAAGAGAACCTAGTCAGTAAGTGGTGCTGGGAAAACTGGTTGATCACATGCAGAAGATTGAAACAGGTCCCCTAGCCATCACCATACACAAAGAATAACTCTAAATGGATCAAAGACTTAAATGTAAAACCTTAAACTGCAAGAATCTTAGAAAATGCAGGAGACATCCTTATGAAAATTGGAACTGGCAACCAATTTCTGATCAGAACCCTAAATGGCCATGCCTTAAGAAATAAGATAGACAAGTGGGACCTCATCAAACTAACGAGTTTCTGCAAAGCAAAAGAAACCATTAAGAGAGCAGAGAGACAGCCCACAGAATGGGAAAAAAATATTTGTCCACAGTATATTTGACAAAGGCCTAACATCTAGAATCTACAAGGAACTCAAATGCGCCGAAAGGAAAGAAACAAATAGCCCCATTAAAAAGTGGGCAAAAGACATGAATAGACACTTCTCAAAAAAGGATATATCAGCAGCCAACAGGCACATGAAAAAGTGCTCAGTCTCACTCATCATCAGAGAAATGCAAGTCAAAACCACATTGAGATACTACCTAACCCCAGTAAGAATGGCCATCATTAAGAAAACAAACAACAACAGATGGTGGCAAGGATGTGAAGAAAAAGGACTGCTTCTATACTGCTGGTGGGAATGCAAACCAGTGCGATCTCTTTGGAAGACAGTGTGGCAATTTCTGAAAGAACTTGAAATTGGCCTTCCATATGACCCAGCAATTCCCCTATTGGGAATATATGCGGAGGAACTCAAGTCATTCTACAAAAAAGATACCTGCACACATATGTTTGTTGCAGCTCTATTCACAACAGCAAAAACATGGAACCAACCATGTTGCCCATCGAAGCTGGAGTGGATTAAAAAAACGTGGTACATATACACAATGGAGTATTATGCAGGCATACAGAAGGACAAACATATGACTTCACAGCAACTTGGATGGATTTAGTATTGATCATACTCAGTGATCTATCACAGAAGCAAAGAACAGAGTACCATATGTTCTCATTCATAAGCGGACCTTGAACAATTATAATACTATAAGAAAGGGATTGGCAGTAGTAGGAAACTGTCAGAGGAGGGGAGGTGTGATTGATGGTTGAGGGAAACTGCCAGGGGAGGGAAGGTGCATACCTCATCAACAAGGGTACCTGCATAATCAACATTTGTATACTTAACCCTGAATTGCACCCTTCATCATTATAATAAATAAATAAATAAAATCTAAAAAAAAAAAAAGGAAAATGAGCCAAGTGCAGTGGCTCAGAGAAAAGCCAACCACTTTATGCTTTTACAGTGTACAATTATCAGGTCTTCCACAATGGTACCTTCTGAAGCTACTTCAGAGGTGTATTATATTAATCACAGTAGATATTTATCAAGTGGCAATGCTGTGTCTGAGACTGAGTAAATTATTTTTATAGTATTTCAGTTATCCGTACTACCACTGGGTGGATAACATTGTCCCTATTTATGGAATGTTGTAACTGGAATTCATGGAGTGACAATGGCCTGCCTGATGTTCGCATAAGGCAATAAGGGAGAAAATTAAAATTCAAACCTGGGTCGGATAATGACAGGACCAAATTTCTGCAATTGCAAGACTCTGCCCTTTTTTTGCCACAGCTAATGGATCATGTATGATTCAGGTCATTTCAGTTAATTAAAATGAACCAACAAACAAAAATCTAGGTAAGGCATGGCTGTAAGGAGTTAACCAAGGTCATGTGGGCGAGGCAAAACTTGACTAGCCTCTACAGCTATCAGGATCATTTACCCCTACTTAAAAGTCTTCTTGAAAGGGTACATCAGATGAACTTCCCTTGGTTTCAGTTTGCTTGTTTGCCTTAAGAGAAAATAAATTCCCAGCTGCACTGTTGGTAAAGCTGTGGTCTTTGTGACTTATTCACTATTTGGGAGCCAAGATTAGTCAAGGGAGCTTCCAGGAAAGAGTCACCTGGGAATCTACCTTTCAGAGAGATAAAAAAGAAACAAGATGTGTGGCCTCTTGACCACATATGTGTCAGTTTGCTAACTATACTTTTAAAAAAATAGTTTTGTGGAAGAAAGTATGTGCAATTTTCTAAGTAATATATTATCAATTATTTGGAATAACTATCTCTTTCTTGCTCTCTCTCTCTCTCTCTATATATATATATATTTACTTATATTTTTATATATATATGCATAATTAGGGAGCCTCTGACACAGCCCCATTAGGTGACCAAAGAGGAGCCTTGAGTTCTTTTAAGACAAGGGTTCCATTGTGTCATCTTCGTCTCCATAGTGTCTCTAACTTTGAATTAAGAAAAACGATAATTTTTAATGATCATGAACATATATGTACATATTTATTTTGGGTATTTGGAATGGATGAATATTGAATTGAATTGTGTAAGCGGAAGTAGAAAAATAGTAGAAACAGATTGACCTAGTTTTGAATTCCAACCAGCTGTTTACCAACTACATGACTTTGGGCAAGGGACAATTCCTAAGCCTTAGTTTCTTTCTTCGTAAAATCATAAGGATCACTTTGTGACAGTTATTTGTATCTAAAAAGCTTTGATAAAAATAATGACTATCTTTATCAAAAAGGAAGGAAAATTACTGGAAGCTTATACAAGGGGGACTGCAAAAATTAATAGAAAATCAACTTCCTGGTCATTTTATATGTTTACAGTTATTTTGTCAGTAATTTCTTGGGGAGCTTTTTGTTAACTTATACTAATCCTATGCTTTTTCAGACAATGTGCAACATACCTTAAGAAGAAGATAACCTTTTTAGAAAAAAAAGAAAGACACAAAATATATATACCATTATCATAAGTAACTTATTTTATAGTTCTCATAACCTTATAATTACCTCTTAGAGAATCACGGTAGAAAAATGCTGACTTGAAACTGGACATTCATGGCATGTTTTATCATTTGAATAACGGCCTGCAACTGATAAAACACACACAAGTTATTGAGTATTTAGTAATAGCAAACTTTCCTAGGTGTGTCTTTGGCTTCAGTACTGAGAACTGTTAGACGGTTTTTATCCATGACCATTTTATAAGCAGAATACAATATTTTCCTCCATATTTAAAGTAATTACTTCTCCAATATGCAAGACTCCACTGATACAGAGGTCAATTATGATACTAAGTGATTTAGTTTTCCCTCAGTATTGGCTGCAAAAATTAGGCACAGAGACTTTTTATAAATATACAATCAAGCCTTTTGTGTTACTGAAACATTTTATACATTTTTTTTCCCTCACCAGTGGCCCTGGGTGAGATGAAACAAACAGCGATAAAATAGTTGGGCAGCCTGGGCTACTGTTTTGATTCAGCTCCTACTAGTATGACACCCTAAATTGCTCACTTTACCACTTTGGGCGTTAGGTTCTTTCTTCATGACATTGTCATGTTGACTGTGTAACTGCTACGGGTTTTATCAGGCCTAATAAAATCTATAATTCAGGGCAGACCCTTATCAGTCCGAAAGAATTAATAATTTTTAAGCCCTGAATTCAGTATTTCAGTATTTCAATCACAAATATCAATTTCTTAACCAGTGTGGTAGTTACACGAATGTTTGTTCTATAATTATTCCCTAAAAATCTACCCATCTACATTTATATCTTATGTAGTATACATTCTGTGTGTGTGTGCATGTTATAAATAATTTTAATTGTTAATAAGGTCAAAAAGACAGTATAAGAATGTAAGAATAAAGTTAGGCATTTTTTTCTACATGAAAACTTGAAGATAAAATTTGTTAAATTGCTTGCTTTTGCTCTGATAGTCCCTTGACAGTCTTGTGATGATGCCCTTTATTGTCTGCCTGCACTGACTTCCCTAAATCTAATAACAAAGGCATCATGGTTTACTAAAAACTAAAAACGAATCAGGCAGAGATTAGCAATGATGCTCCTCTTCTTGAAAATCAATGTCATTACCAATGTATACCGTCCAAAGGACAGAATATTTGCTAATCTGGCATCTCTGCTCAAGAACACTTATTTTGATTAAAATGTATTAATTTTTGCACCTCCTACTGTGCACAGAGACACTCTCTCTAGTTGTTAATGTGATGAGCTTTCTGTAACCCCCTTCATATGGAAGCAATTTATATTATGTCCTAGGTACCTTTAAAAAATTGTTTTTCTTTTTGTTTGTTACATTTGACTGTGGTCATGAATCTCTTTTGGATCTATATAATATTAAACCAGATCCTTTTACCCTTCCAAAGTCACTCAATTGCTAAAGGACTTTGACCATCACTGTCTTCATCACAAGGTTCCCAGCAAATACAGCTTTGGCCTCAGTTACAGTGCCTTTTATCCTACTTCACAAGAAGTCTGGAAGCCACTGGGGAAATGTTGGGTCTGAGAATTTTTATGTTTTACAGGAAACAAACAGGACTGAGAAGGAGAAGCGTCGTTTGAAAAATCACATGTATGATATTCAAGTTCCTTTTACCCTTGGCTGCCAAAGAGTAACCTTAAAACTTGGAAGTGGTGAATTTTTCCGTACTTTCTACTATTTCCCTTTCCCTTCCACCTCCTGTCTCCTTTCCTTATAACTTTTTTTTGCACTAAACATTAAGCTCATTGATTACACGGATGGCAAAAAGTGACCTAATGATGGGTCAGTCTTAATGAGAAAAGCGGCTGCCTGTGATGTGGACTGGCTCGGGCCACCCCCCACTGTGTCCCTGCATGTCAGACTTAGTCTCCTTTAAGAGTCTAGAGCGTGGAAAATCAACAGAGATCCGCCCAGTGCCTCCTTGCAGAATGGACCGTGTGCATGGCTATTTAGCCCTGTAAAAGAGAGCGCATTTGCACAAATGGGACTGAACATAAGGAGTCCTTCAGAAAAGAATGGGGCCTTGGCAAATTTATAGACTCCCCTGAAAGAAAGTGATTACAGATCATTATCCAATTGAGGCAGATTGATGGGCTGGGGTCAAAGTAATATTGCAGATCTCACCAAGGGGACAATGACTGCTTGTCACAGTGAAAGAAAAGAAAGGGAAGGGAAACTGCCACACAGAAAGGCAAGGCTTAAGCTTTACCAACTGCTATGAAAGGGCCTGGGTGTGTATGTCGTTACTTTTCTTGAGCACCATGTTTTATTTTATGTTACAAAGGACGTACCATTGAGATCAAATTGGGCATTCAAACGTATCCCAATAAAGAACATACAAATAGCCTAAATACGGATTGCAACTCTCATCTTTTTTTCTTCTAAAAGGCAATAAACCAACATGGATAGGGAAGAGGATGGTTCACACAGAAATGGTTACTACTCTCAAATAGAACTAGCTCATAAAATACAAATATACAAAAAAAAAAAAAAACAGAACACTAGTTGATAGAAGTTCTTAATGTGTACAGATACAGCATCCTTTATCTTACAACCAGGAAATGAACAGATTTGACTTTGAAACTGCAACATCTGGTCAAGCAAAACTGCAGCCCTGAAATTGAATAAAACAGGAATAAATGTGTTCCCACTGCTTTCTTTGTATTGATTCCTGAGTGTTTAAAAGTGCTTTGCATTCATGCGTTTTACAAAATGCAACACAAAAGGCAACAGAATAGCCAGCACACCAGTATGTATTTGGCTTTCATTTTGCAATTGTTTTTTGGTACCTAGAAATTTAGAAGTATCAGGCAAACATTTATTCAGAGGAGATCTGATTTTTGTCTATTTTGTCTGGCCCAAGAAAATATTAGCAAGTAAAAAAGATCTAATTCATATTCTGAACATATTTTACTAGTAAGAAGCATAGTCAGTTTTCTCACTTATAGAATATTTCTAAACAATAAAATTGTTTGATGTTTCCGAGTTATAGCCACCTAAAATTTGAGTATATATGTGTACATACATATATACATACACACACAAATATATACAAAGTAAAGGAAAACTCAGTTTGAAAATTTGGAATTTTTTAGCTTTTCCTTTATGATAAAATTATGAAGTTATGAATTCTATTATCCACACCATCTTTTCTTATTAAGACAAATAATCTCATCTAATAAATGGCTATATTATTGTCTTTTTATATTCTACAACTATATATAGTTTTCATGCGTTCATAATCATAGAGTAAATATATTTATATTGTGAGACATTGAGGAAATTAAAAAATAAAGACTTTCATAGTCCTGCTTTTTTTTTTCTGTTTCCCTTGATCACAGGGTCTTCACTTTTCCTAATGAGCTCTTAATGAGCTGTCAATTGCTTATGCAAATAGAGAAGGAAACAGACGCTAAGGAGTTGATAGATACTCAGTTAAAATATGACACTGTCTAACCTCTCAAAGTTATTAAAAATGTAAATTGCTCCAACTTAATAACTGGCCTTGACCCTTCTTTTCCTTCATATTATTACTTTCTTTAGGTATCTGATATGAAAAAAATCCCAGATATCCTTGTTTTACTTCAAGAGTACTAGTTTTGTGTTTGAAAATAATGAGTGCTTAGGTAAGATTTTAAGTTGAATGCCCTGGATAAGTCCCAGAATAAAACTTAAAAACTGAAAGGTAATTATTTGATCTTATTGGTGTTATGTATGCTAAAAGACTTGGAAGTATATATGCCAAATTGATCATGGTAGTTTTCTCTGAAGAAAAGAATGAAAATAAAAGGAACAAGCAGGACTTTATATAATTAATAAACATACATGATAAATTAATAAGAAATTAAGGGTAAAATAAAAAATAGTCTCTTGTCCCACAAAGTGATTTTTCAAAAATATCTAGGACTTATGAACACTTATAAAGAAATGGAATTCTTACTCTGCAAGAAGTTTATTTTTCTTAAAGTTGATGTCAAAACCATTCAAGTATTAGTCAATTATTTTTTCTAAATCTGCTGTGTCTATGCACATATTGAGACTTGAAGGAATTCTAAATAACTCCCAGAAAATTCAAGAACCTCAGCAGAGATGGAAATGGTGTGATGCAATGCTGATACTTGATTATATTCTGGAAATAGCATGTCATAACAGAACAAGCTAACTGAGATCAGTGATTGAGCTGAACATCCTGGGGTGGGAAGTGTGGATTGTATGACGAATTGAGGCTGGGGGCTGTCTTCAACTGTCGTTGTACTGGTTAACTTGCCATTGCTTTACACCTATATAAGGAGTCAACGAACGTCAAATAAGTATCAACCTCTGTCCCCAGTCCTGCCTCTAGGGACTGCATTTATTGGCAGTTGGGAATAATAAACACGGAATGTGGTATACCTCCCAGAATATCTGACAATTGGAGTGTTCTGGGGGATCCATTTTATTAATTATGTAAAGAAGGAAAAGTTCTAAAGGGAAAGGGCTAGGAGAGATGGTAAGTGGGTTTTCACAAAAGTAAACAGATTCACATTCCCATTTATCTGGGACTGATCCTGTCTCGGAACCAGGAATATATAAGATGCTTGATACCCCTTTAGGGACCAAAATCTTGCTCGACAAATTGATTGTGATTGTAACTCACTTGTTCCTAACTGCATGTTTCACAATATTATGAAATAGTAACTTAGAAGATAACTAAGCCAATAGTGTCAGTGCAGTCTGAAACCTATCAGAGTTCTCTGCTGGATTCAGTAGAGGGTGAGCTCAGCTCAGGTATCTTGGCACAAGTAGATTGGCACATTTCTTTATGGCCTTGTATTATCCTGGCAAGATAACCTGCTTTCCATAGGGGGCCTGCTGTTCACTGTGAGGTTCTGTAGTAAACTCAGAAATTAGGAGTCTTTCTGTGAAAGACAGGCTAAATTCAGACATGAGTACACAATGTTTTAAGATGTTTAATTTTCCAGTGATGTCCTCTCCTTGCTCTGCACTGGACTCATGGATCGGAAATAAAGAGGATAGAAAACCTCAATCCTCTTCAGACATACACACACTTTGTAAATCTTTCAACATATAAAACAATGAACAAACAGGAATATGGCTACTGCTTTGAATTTTCTCATATATATATTTGTAAATATTTTTTTAAACTCCCTTGAATTTAATGCAAAAATGAATAGTAATGATTTTAAAAAGCAGTCATTCAAGCTGAGATGAAATCTAATATGGCATCTTTCTGTTCAATTAAAGGATTCTAACATATAGAAAAAGTATAAAAACGAGTATCAACAAAATGCAGACATAACTTCTAACCTGAACACCTTTAACTTTGCTTTTCCCTTGTAAACGATACTTATTTCACTAAAATAGTTGCTGTATTCAACTGTGCACCATGGGCCTGTTCACAGAAAGAGAAAAAAACAAAGCTTGCATGTTATTCTTTAGAAAGAGGCTACATGTGAGCAACAAAATGCTTTGAGAGGATTGTAGCTAAATTCTAAGAGACATCTATATATTTATATATTATACGTATGTTCAGCTCAGTTAAGGTAAGGTCTTAAAGATTTAGCAGAAAGGATACTTTTTTATCAGACAAAAATGTATCTATTTATAGAAAATTTCTGTAAAGAAAAACAGAAAAAATTATTTCAGGAAACTGATTGTAGCAAAGTGGAAAAAGTTATAATTTGAGAATTCGGGGCCTGATTGATTTGATCCATATTGCTAGTTACTTATGATTGTCTAAAATCCAATCTAGAATGCCTCAAAGAAGTTTAATAAAATTTAAAAGAGTGATGAATCCCAATATATTTAAAGTTATTATTTTGAATTAAATGGGATGAAATAATACATTTTCATATTATATTAATTTTAAAAATCAAAATAGATTAAGGACAATTTTAGTCTTTCATGTTCAAAATATATTAAGAACATTTCAGTCAGTTGCAGTTTAATATCCCCTCAAAATGGTATTTTCTCAACATTAATTGACTCTTATAAGTTCAGGAGCTTATGAGAGCATTGTTGCTCATTCTTACAAGTGTTCAGAGAAATTCTGTGATCCTAACAACTACACTCTAATATTTAAGGCCTTATTTTGATACAGTATTTTACTTAATCCTCAAAGAATGTCACAGACGATTTGGAGGCTAAGAAAAGTTAAGCAATATCTTACAGAAGCATATGCTAAAAAAAAATACATGTAATATGAACTGTCTTTACTTCTCAAAGTCTGGTGGAATCTGCTAGGTGAGTGAGGACAGGTTACACACTCTTGAATGGAAGAACTGGACCCATTTGTCCTTGGAATGCCTTCTTAATTTCCAAATTTTGAGGTGATTTAGAGTTGCCTACAATAGTGCGTTATACTGTAACCATTAGACACCCCAGTGGTTTCTGAAGTAATGATGAAGAACAGCAGTTCCACTCCTAGGATCATGTTTGCACAGTATTAAATGCAATAGTTGACGCAGAGACCCAATCTCTGTTTTCATGTAGTTAGATATACTTAGCATTTAGCTCCTCCCTATAAGTAAATTAGGGTCTCAAGCCAGATTTAACTTTATTGAAGCCAATGAAGGCTATTTAATGTATTTCCATTAATTGAATAAAGTATTTATTGAATATAGATTGTGTATATAGCACCATTCAGAAAATTCTAAAGAAACTTACAAGAACTTCACACGCTATTTAACCTGAAAGTATTCATGTAGCTTCAAAGTAAATAATTTGTACCATAGAAGTAGTTTGCCTCATTGGTTCACGCACTTCACTAGTTAGGGGGTAGAACAGAGAAATTTGTCAGACTTCTCCAAATAATATGAGAAAATTTTAACAATTCTGCCTCAACCCTCCTCATCAAGAAACACAAGTACCATATATTTCTTCACAGTTGTGACATTGTTTCATCTCCACCAGTGTATGTCTTTTTATAAACTTAGCAAAAATGTGTCTCTTCCCCCCCCAAATAATTCCCACAATAGAAGATCTTTTTACTCATACAGGAAATGATATTTTTCATCCATGAAAACTATTTCACTTCCTCACAAAGTCTTACATTAAACATCAAAGTACAACCGCAAAATCTTTCACAATTTCACAATACTACCAAACCTAGATTTTCCCCCCATTTTGCCAGAAAACAAGTTGCATCCCAGAATTGTTTTCTCTAAGAAAGAAGTCTCCCCAGAGATTAAGGAATAAAAAATTAATAAAAAAAGTACTAAGCAATTGCAGTATTATGTACAAGACAGCATAACACAAGAAACATGTCTCAAAGACTAAATTGAAAAGAACTGATTGCACCAGCCATTGTCACAAGGTGGTAGATTTGTTGGTGTCAAAATGAACAAAGACAGCTTTATCAAATCAGTTCCAATTGGACAAGAGTAATGCATTAACCATCCTTTTCCAGGAAGGCTTTTTCTATAAACCTAAGGGAGTAGCCATCCTTATGAAGTCAATGTAACTCAATGTTCCTTCCCCTTTACTGATAAAGGGTTTGGCAAAATTTAAATGAGATGTTTCCAGACCTAACTACTGTGATTCCAGCAACAGTTTAAACAAGATGTTGTAATACACTCTTGTAAAGGTAACACAATGTAAAAACTGCTACTTTGCTCTCAGTGATGCAAATGAACTGAAGATAGAATGAAAAAGTACTCTTGAAAACATTCATCTAATCAAGAAGTGTCTATTCCTGTGTGTGTATGTGTATGTGTGTGTGTGTGTGTGTGTGTGTGTACTTTTTTTTTTTAAAGAGAGGACTGTAGATATATGTGGGACAAGTGTCTATTCCATTATATTTCTGTCATCATAATGAATGCTTATTTATATACCAATATATAATGCCTTTTATTCATATAGTAGATTATTACTTTTCAAAGTACTGTCAGGTAAATTTCCCCATTTTGTTTTCATTCTATTAATAAATAAAGTCTTTAACTGATTTAATTAAGGTTATATGGCAGTAAATGAGAAATCCCATACTAGAGTTTACATCTTCAAAAGTTCCTAAAGATAACCTTTCATTCTATTTTGGTGTGTGAGTATTTTAAAGACATTTACAGAGGTTGCAGTGCATGATGTGTGATAATGCCTTCATTTTAGTAGAACTAGTCCTCTTCATTATGTCTAGTAGAGATAATATTTTTTTAACTTGTGTTATTGGAATTACACAGAAGATATGTCCAAATTGAGCCAGAAAGATCAATTCAACTGCTCTGTATATGCTATGATTTTGGTTCATGATGAACAGGACTGATCTTTTCAATTTATTATTAAGATAGCTTAACTCTTCACGTACAGCTGTGAATGAATCGAAAGGCCCTCCTAGTTATTGCTAAATAATGATAGTTGAGAAAGACGTGGAAAAATAGAAAATATTCCTAAATAAATTTAAATTAACTAGTAAGCCATTAATCTAAGCTTTTTTAAAAAGCAGTTTTTTCAATAGATAATGTCAATATAAGGGATTATATCACTTAACATAATTTTTGGCTAGCATCATTAGACTGCCAGTCTGTGTTAACAGGGGTGTACTTAGTGACCTCAAGCAATTTGTATCGCGTCCCTATCCAGTCTGCTGGGAGGTGAATCCCTCTTTGTCTGCCAGTCTAACGAATTCCCTTCGAGATGAGAGCCTGTTTCATTCCTCTCCATTGACCTCTGTAGAATATATGTGAGGCTAAAGAAAATATGGCTTGCTATGGTTCCTAGATTTCTGGTAATATAATAGAAGTATCACAGAAATTCAGAGCAAAAAGGGACAATAAACATCATTCAACCAAACTCCAACTTGCAAGTAAAAAAATGACCTCCAATGTAACTATTCAAGGTCACAGAACTATTCAGTCGAGCAGGGCTACTCCTATACCTGTCTCTTGGGCAGAGTACTTTTCTCTTCAGATTTCACTGTGCTTAGCTAAGTATTGGCGATTTTAAAAACTGGACGGGGGAGAGTGAGAGAGAGAGAGACAGAGAGATCAGCAGCAAGCAGAGATGAAAAAAATAAGTAATTATTCTCTTTTTAAACTCAGGATTCTCCCTAAGTTAGTAGGTTGCATATGGTTTACTGAATCATATTTAAACATTTCTCTCTAAATTGGTAGATAATAAAACACATTATTGAATACTTAGCGAATTATATGGGTAACGTAGCTTAAGATTATTTCTATATAAACAGAGGTCATCAAAATTAGGCAAACACTACATTAAATTAAAAATGTAAATATTATTGTCATTCCCTTGTGATCCTTTTAGCCAGTCCAATGAGCATTCATTTTAATGGGGTTGAAAAAAACTGGGGAAAATGACTTCAAATGTGTCAAAATATTCATCATAGTCCACACTCACCTGTTTTAATGACATGCTTTACTGGATAAATAGTCACTGAATGCCTTTCTCTCAAAGATGCTCTACCCTAAACATGAGAAGTTGTGAATCTTAGGAATTATAAGTCACAGACAAGTCAGGGTTTCAATAGACCATGCTGCTCATTTGCTTAACAGAGGATGTAAACCCAGACCTTCCTGCAGTGGAGAGACAACTGGACTACAGACTGTGACACTCTCATAGTTCTGGAGCTCTCTGTAGCCTTGAGCAATGCCAATGATGTGCATTTTGACCCCTGCTAATTGGGCTCCGTTTCCTGATATGCCGAGGAGCCCTGTCTGCTTATTAGTACATCTTTGACTTGGACTAGCCCTGGCTAATAACCAGAACTAGTACATTATGTCCCTCAAATGTATTTCCCTGTGATAGGAAAAATGCCTGGTTTCTTCATTTGACATTTGGCCACATCATTCACACAGAGGAATGTCAAGTCACCTCTTAGAAGAACAGTGGAGGGAAAAAACTAGACAATGTTTGAGGTAGAATGTCAGGAATGGGACAAAAAACGATCCAAAAAGCCATCCTGATTTTTTGTTTGATTAAGCAACTGAAAAAAAGAAGACTCAAGTTATTTTGCTCCTTTGCATGAAGACAATTTCTACATAGTGGGCTGTTCCTCTTTATCTCCTGCTGGTACAGGGTATGTCATTAAGTTGCCAGTTCAGTTTCTTCAGTAGGTAACATCCTCTTTCTAATGAACATTATTTAAGTATTTTCAAGTAGACAAATGTCAGCTGGCAACTGCCATTGGCAGCATGAGAGTTATAGAAAATCATTTGCTAAAAATTATAATTGTACATGAGATAATGAAACTACAGCTGATTTCTTTCCATTAAAATTCTGACACTGAGAATGATTTTAAATATATATACTTATATATTTTTAAAAATGTATACATATTTTAAAAAAGAAAAAGACTGCACTAAAATTTTAGATGAATACAAGTCATGTTTGACTTCTGCAATTATAAGAGGTGCTCAAAGTGGTTACCATAAGCATCCAGACACTTTTGATTACGGCAAACTAAGAGTAATACACAGATAACATCTCTTAAAATGTGTATACTTTTTTTGGCACTCCCAGTATACCTATAAAATAATTCTACTCAGACTTGGGCACTTTTTTTTCCATGAGCTTTGGGGGAGGAAAAAAGTTGGGAGAATAACGTTATAGCTTTAATATCCTAAAGGAAATGTAGTCTAAGTCATTCACCCAACTTATATTGACCATAAACGTTTCACTGGGTCATTTCATTAGTTTATTAGGTAAAATTGAATAAAAAGGGACCTTAAATGAATTATAACCAGCTTGTGGAAAAACAAATATATTGTGTATGAGAAAATTAGCTCCATGTGACATCCACGGCCACCATATGTAAAACGCCTATTATTTGTCCTGTCTCTTTGAAAATCATTTTATTGGAATGTATCAGCTAAACTAAAACACATGACCATCCTTCTTGGGACATGAAAGAAACCACTGAAGACAAGTTTCTGCCCAGCCCCCGCCCCCAGCATGTGAACACTCTGGGAAAAGCAGCCTCAAGCAGCTTTTTATCAGAGTCCATGTAATAGCAAGTGCATCACATGCATGCTGAGCCGTTAGCTGCCTCTGTCTCAAAGAATTTGGTCAACATTTAGGAATTCACTTAATGAAAGGCTAGCCTATTAGAGCTTTGTTGGCCAGAGGAGCAGATTGTGTCTTTCTTTCCAACTTCCTGGATCACTGCAAGTGATGCTCGGCAGGGCCTCCACGTGATGTAGCCCAGGCCCTGGTCAACAAGTCAGCATTGTGACATTAGAACTTGCACCTTTTTGCTGTGGAACCCAGACTTTACTTCTAGGATGCAGTTGATTTTGCACGCTGCGGCATCAGATTGCACTTTTTAAAAATTAATTCATGATGCAAAGTTGCTCCTGGAAAGTGCTCTCAGGTGGTCTTCTTAAGGGGTGCATCTATGATATACCAGAATGTCCAGGTCATTCCTGAAGCACGACCAGACGGAAGCAAGAATTCTCATTACAGTCAACGCACTAGGAATCATTGTAAAATGCTACCTCCTGCAGGCTAATGCTAAATGACTATTTCCTCAGAACTTACTTTTGAGGATTAATTCAATAAAAAGTTGAATTAAATGTAGAAGAAACTCCTTGACAAAGAAGCTATACTAAATTATATGAATGGGTGTTTCCATTGTGTTGAGTGTGGCATTAAGTAATTTTCCCAGATGTTGCATTCTTACTCATATTTACTGTTTTCATGGGAAAGTACTTTTATTATTTTTAAACCATCTGGATTATTGTTAACAGTGACATTGAGTTAGATGTATTCTTTTTAATGACTCTAATAATTATAATAACAACAAACTTTTTAGTATATGCTACTTATAAGTTGGCTAGTTATAACTACAGTAGTATTCTAAGAATTTTGCATGTATAAATTCATTTGATAATAAGCCAATGAGATAAATACTGTTATCTCATTTTACAGTTAAAAAGAAAGCCTTGAAAGCATTGTTTTCATAGTCACAGAGATCTGCTTAATTCTGAAGTTCTAGTTCCTAATATCAACTCCTTGTGAGACATTTAAAGAGCTCTTTTTGTTCTGAGCACCATGACTTGGTAAATGTGCATTGATTACTTTGTCAAAGAAGACAATAACACTCCTAAATTAAATACAATTTTGCCCTAGTCTCCAAAGAAGTAAAGGCATAGATATCCTCTGTAATGATTCTATATATATGGAATTAACAACAAAATCTCACTGAATAGCACCACCGATCACTTCTGACTGGCATCAGAAGGAAGCAATCTGGAAGGGAAGAAGTATTGTGGAGTAGTAGTGACAAGTGTGACTTCTATTCTCTCTTAGAGAGTAACATTTCTGAGAGCTTACATGTGTGCTTGCTATGAAAAATGCAGCAGTGATGACAGTTGAACCAGAACTCAACCCAGACACACATGAAAGGCCACAGAGTTCTGTATGGCTAGAAAAGAACCATTATAGAAGTGAGAGAAATGTTGATTGCAATGAAAATATGAGGTTTGGAAGTGGTCTTAAAGATGAGCTAAAACACTCTCCTCACTTTTTAGATAAAAATCAAAGACTCAGAGGGGTTTTGGACACCTGACTAGGCAGACGTTGAATGGCAAAGACCAAACTATAACCTAAATCCTTTTTAATAAAATCAGAGTATTTATTTTTAAAAAAGCATAACTCGGTGACTAGTGCACAGAAATATACTCAATAAAATCATTGTTCTTTCCTTTCTTCCAAACTGTGATTCAGTGCCCAAGTTGTGACCGCTGTTAATAAGCAATGTGTAAGCAATAATGTATTGAATGCCTTTTCTGTGTAGAATGTGATAATATCAGATTCTTTTTAAGCAGAATTGTTTCAAAGCCCAAGGAGAATATAAGAGCTAACAAGGTGCTAAGAGGTGAGTCAGAGACTTTAAGGCAAAGATATCAAGTCTATTTACATAGAACAAGAAGGAAAAATAAGATTATTTCATCCTTTAGATTTTACAATGGTGTAGCAATCAAAGAAAGAGTTCAATGTTTTTGAGGGATGATTGCTTGGCTTAAATTTTTAGAAAATTTGGACTCTGTTTCCAGGTTTATTTTATACTTACAATTGTAGCTTATCAGTCAGATATGGTGGTGCACACCTATAGAAGGATCACTTGAGTCTAACAGTTTGAGGTTACAGTGAGCTAAGATCATGTTACTGCAGCGCAGACTGGTAGACAGAGTGAGGTCCCATCTCTAAAAATAATAATAATCAATGAAAAGCAAATTTTTATAACCTACCTATAAATACATTGGGCTCAGAAAACAATTCTTCAAATATGGCATTTTGGTATGCTAAGTGCTTTGAAAATGTAAAGACCTCAGAAATTGGCATCAAAACCAAGGTCTCTTCCTGAATGACGTTTCCTTGCGTAACTGTCTCCCCGATCCTCTTTTTTGAAGCAATGGGAAAGACGCTCACTGGAATTTTCTTATCTGCCTAAGATGGCTTCCTTCTAAAAGAAATGCAGTAAGTCATAAGACCTCATTCCCAGAAACTTCATCAAATAATAAGGAAAGATCAACCACCAAAGAAGAGAAGAAATTGGAGTCCTCACTACATCCTAGTAGACTTTTCACCCATTCTTTTAAGGGCAGCTCTGAGAGATTACTTGGGAGATTTTATCTGTAAGATAAGACAATTTCTGGTCCTATGCTGTTCCACCCCTTACCTTCCCATAACTTCTCCCATCCAGTTTCTGAAGAGACTCATTTACAAAACATAGGTTGAGCATCCCTAATGCAAAAAATTTGAAATCTGAAATGCTCCAAAATCTAAAAATTTTTGAGCACTGATGTAACACCACAGGGGGAAAATTCTGATGTTTCTTCTCAACTAAAAGAAAATACAGTGTACAGTAACCTTTTAATTAGAACATGACATACCAGATGGAGATGAAAGTCACTGTTATTTGTTGTTGCTGTTGTTTAGCAGGTGATCCAGGTGTTCTGTGCTGCTTAGTCACCCTGGACAGATTATTCTTTTACTGTATGTTATATTTTTACTGTTAAATACTTATATGTAAATAAGTATAAGAAAATGATTACTTTTTTGTAACATATACATTTAGAGTCAGGAATAATGGTGATGTCAGACAACCACAAATTGTCTACATGGGTGACTGAGATAGTGATGCCTTTGCTTTCTGATGGTTAATGTACACAAACTATGTTTCATGCACTAAATTATTAAAATATTATATAAAGTTACCTTCAGACTACGTGTATAAAGTATTTAAGGAACATAAATGAATTTTGTATTTAGACTAGAGTCTCATTGTCAAGGTATCTCATTATGTATATGCAAATATTCTAAAATCCAAAAATGCCTACAGTCTGAAATACTTCTGGTCCCAAGTATTTCTGATAAGGAATACTCACTCTGCAGTTCCTCCTTCCCAGGATCATACCTCTCTCAGACTATGTGCATAAAGTATTTATGAAACATAAATGAATTTTATGTTTAGAATAGAGTCTCATTGTCAAGGTATCTCATTATGTACATGCAAATATTTCAAAATTCAAAAATGTCTGCAATCTGAAATACTTCTGGTCCCAAGCATTTCTGATAAGGAATACTCACTCTGCAGTTCCTCCTTGCCAGTATCACACATCTCTCCCCTATGAAGATAATATTTAAGCCTCAATCATCTGGCCCTTCTTTGAGTCTCATACTTTGTGTATGGCTTCTGTGTTTGTGCATGTCAAATGAATTTTGTATACCATTTCCTTCTATGAATCTGGCCTGTGGTCAATTCATTTCTAATGAAACTTTAGAGGGTGGAGGGGAAGCTTTCTCCTGGCCCCTACAAATCTTCATAGCTTCCAGGCAATATTATTGAAGAGCATTGAACTTGCAATTTTTATATCTATAATAATTTATAAATTCAGAACACATATTCATGAGTAATAGTAACACAACAAATAATTCTTTCACCTCTTCAGCTTTGGATGCATTTTGGTCACATATATTTGGTACCACAGACCTGTAATGAGATAGTTGATGACTAGTTTACAAAATTAAATCTCCAGAAATAACCTCACTCACATTAAAAATTATATAAAATATCAGTTTGAAAGGCTGTTTTGTCCCATTGAATGATTGTCTACCGAAGCTCAGTCTCCAAATAATTTACTTGATTGACTTTGATCTGTTGATACAAGTTGAATTCTTGTAAAAGAAAATCTAGCCATTTTGTGAAGTTCTTGTCATGATTTCTTCTTTATATTAGAAAGCTCAACTACTTCACCTCTAGAGATAAAAAAATAATATTAGCTCTTGTCATTTATACTTCTCAACATCTTTCATCTGAATGTCACAAGGTTTGTTATAAATACCAGAAGAATAAAATGTGTTACAGTCCTATTTGAAGAGAAGTTGAACTTCACCCCATTTCCTAATAGAAGAATAGAAATAAAGAACAAGTGATGATTTAATGTCTCAGGATCAACTCACAGCAGAATTGATAAAGTTAAAGTTTGATTCTCATTTCCTTTTTATCACGATTTACAGTTTCATAGACAATTAGCTTTATTTTCTACATAATTTCAGAAGAATAAAGAAAGGAGGAAATCAACTTCTCTGCTTATCTTCCCTACTGCTGATTTTTTAAAAGTAAGTATATGTGGGGGAAAAATGCCATCTCCTTGGGACAGAAATTGTATTTGTAAGTTAAAGTAGCAAGCATTTAGGGATCATCAAACTTTCTCTTACTGTCCCCACGTACCCCCACACATAGACACAAATACACACAAGGAAGTATAGGTATCATTTGTCTCACTGGAAATTATGAGAGAAGTGAAAAAGAGAAAAAACAAACTTTACTTCTCTAGATAAAACAATTTCATACCCCAAATAAGTGTGCTTTCTCTCTCTCTCTCTCTCTCTCTCTATATATATATATATATATAGAGAGAGAGAGAGAGAGATAAATATATATATATTTATATCTCACCAACCTATCTCAGTAAATGGAGGTCAGGTAAATACAACCAGTTTAAATCTACATAATGATGCCATGATGCCAATATTCTTATACAAATTGGTAAAGAAAGGGAGAGTCTCCTTATATTGAATTAAGTTGCACTTGCTACAACAAGTGAGCCTTAAATTACAATATTCCATTGATTAATATATAAACACATACTATTATTGTGTAACATAATAATTATACCATATTTATAGATAGGATTTTTCTAATGCATCTGCATTGTTAGATTATCCAAACACTAGTTACCAGTAATCAACATGACTTGCTAAAATATGGGAGACGTTTTAGCCAAATCTTGATATTTTTCTTTTGCTACATATAACTGTCAAATTTCTTTCCAAGTTTTAGTAGTTTAATTTCTTTTAATGTTTTCCTAGAAATAACATTAACACAATGATAGATTAGAGGTAATAACACGATGCTCTTGACATGCAGTAGAATTTATCTTCATCATATGTCTGATAATATCCTCTTATTGTGTAATGAACCCTGCTATTTGTATCTATCATATTTTTATTCATTAATCTTCTTAGCTACTAAAGATAGAATTTTCATCCAGTCTCTGTTGTAAATGCAAATTTATACTTCTCAATGTGCCTTTCATTATTTGTGGTCATCTAATAAATTGGCTCTTCAGATATCAGTTCAAGCAGCATTGGTTGGAAGGCATATGAAGACCTCCGATCATTTTATATAGCAATAATCCCCATCATAGGAGAAATTGTTGTAAATAATCTTTTTTGGTATGTCTGCAAAATGTCAAGAATTGCAAACACCTTTTTACTGAAAATACCAGCCAGGGTAGAATCCAAAAAAGAAATATGGAATGTCATGGAAGTTCTATAATATATTTTGATACCCAAAAGTTTTCTGAGTTAGGAATTCATTTTAAAAGTTCTACTTTCCCCTTTCTCTTCTCTTTTACCTTTAAACTTTTCCTATATTTATGCACAACTTGCCATTGACTGGCAAAAGTGGAGAAGGCAACAGTGAATATAAATGTTTTCTGTTATTTATTTATTTTAAAGATGTGGGGTGCAATTCAGCGTTAGGTATACAAGTGTTCATTATGCAGGTACCCCGTTGCTGAGGCATGCCCCACCTTCCCCAGACAGATTCTCACTACTGCCAATCCTGCTTCCTACCAACTCCCACAGTTTCTTGCTACTGCCAATCCTTTTCTTATAGTACTACAATAATTGTTCAAGGTCTGCTTATGATTGAGAATATATGATACTCAGTTTTTTGTTTCTGTGATATGTCACTCAAAAATTTTTTTTTTTTTGAGTTGGAGTCTCACTCTGTCGCCCAGACTGGAGTGCAGTGGCCGCTCTCGGCCACCGCGGCCTTGACCTGCTGGGCTCCGGCGATCCTTCCGCCTCAGCCTTCCAAGTAGCCAGAATTACAGGCTACCACACCCGGCTGATTTTTTGATTTATTGTAGAGATGAGGTCTCGCCAAGTTGCCCAGGCGGGTCTCGAACCCTTGGACTCAAGCAATCCACACACCTCAGCCTCCCAAAGTGCGGGATTACAGGCTAAGCCACCGAGCCCGGCCATCCCTCAATATTATAGACTCCAAGTCCAACTAGGTTGCTGTGAACTTCATGCTTTCACTCTTCTTTATGGCTGCACAATATTCCATCGCGTATATGTACTATATTTTTTTAATCCAGTCTTCTTTGGATGGGCAGAACAGTTGGTTCCATGTTCTTGCTTCTGTGAACAATGCTGCAATAAACATATGTGTGCAGGTATCTTTTTTATAGAGTGATTTGAGTTCTTCTGGTTATATTCCCAGTGGTGAGATTGCAGGGTCATATAGATGGTCAATTTTTAGAAGTTTTAGGAATCGCCACACTGTATTCCACAGAGGTTGTACTAGTTTGCACTCCCACCAACAGTATAAAAGTGTTCCCTTTTCCCTGTATCTTCTCCAGCATCTATTGTGTTTTGAGTTATTGATGATAACCATCCTGACTGGAGTTAGGTGATATCTCAGTGTAGTTTTAATTTGCATTTCTTTGATGACTAGTGAGGCTGAGCATTTTTTCATGTATCTGTTGGCTGCTCGTATGTCTTTTGAGAAGTGTCTATTCACATCTTTTGCTCTCTTTGTAATAGGGCTGTTTTTTTTCTTTTTGGCACGTTTGACTTCCTTGTAGATCCTGGAGGTTAGGATTTTTGTCACATACACCATTGACAAATACTTTTTCCCATTCTGTGAGGTGTCTCTCTGCTCTCTTGATGGTTTCTTCTACTTTGCAGAAGTTAGTCAGTTTGATGAGGTCCCACTTGTCTGTCATTTCTTATGGCATGGGCACTTAGGGTTTTGATCAGGAATTGGTTGCCAGTTCCAATTTCCATAAGGGTGTCTCTTGCATTTTCTAAGGCTCTTAACTATAAGAGGTTTTGCATTTAGGTCTTTGATCCATTTAGAGCTGATTTTTGGGGTTTTTTTTTTTTTTTTTTTTTTTTTTTGAGTTGGAGTCTCACTCAGTCGCCCAGACTGGAGTGCAGTGGCCGCTTCCGGCCACCACAGCCTCAACCTGCTGGGCTCCGGCGATCCTTCCGCCTCAGCCTTCCGAGTAGCCAGAATTACAGGCGCGCGCTACCACACCTGGCTGATTTTTTGATTTATTGTAGAGATGAGGTCTCGCTGCCCAGGCGGGTCTCGAACCCGCAGGCTCAGGCAATCCACTCACCTCAGCCTCCCAAAGGCGTGGGATTACAGGCTGAGCCACCGAGCCCGGCTAGAGCTGATTTTTGTGTATGGTGATAGTTAGGGATCTTGTTTTAATCTTCCACATGTGGTCAGTCAGTTTTCCCAGCACCATTTACTGAATAGGTTCTTCTCTCCCCAGTCATTGGTGGTGGAGGCTTTGTTGAAGATGAGTTGGTTGAGAAATTGAGATTTTGCTTCTGGAATCTCTATCCTGTTCTATTGGTCTATAGGCCTGTTCTTATACCTATACCAGGCTGTTTTGATTATTGTAGCTTTATATTTCAATTTAAAGTCTGGGAGTGATACCTCTCGCTGTGGTTTTTTTGTTGTTGTTGCTGTTTTTGTTTTTTTTCTGAGGATTGTTTTGGCAATTTGTGGTCATTTATGTTTGCATATGAATTCCTGTATTGTTGTTTCCAGGTCTGAGAAGAATGCTGCTGGTAATTTAATGGATATTACATTAAATCTGTAGATTGCTTTGGGTAGGATGGACATCTTAACAATGTTGATTCTTCCAATCCATGAGCATGGAATATTTTTCTGTTTGTTTGTGTCACTTTTGATTTCTTTGAGCAGTGTTTTGTATCTTTCATTGTAAAGGTCTTTCACGCCTCTGGTTAGGAAGACGCCAAGGTATTTAATTTTTTTGTGGTTATTGTGAAGGGAATTGTGCTTTTTATTTGGGTTTCTGTTTGTTTATTGTTGGTGTATAGAAATGTGACTGAAAACCCAAGAGAATCTGTCAAAAACCTCCTTGCACTGATAAAGGACTTTGGCAAAGTCTCAGGGTACAAAATCAAAGTGTAAAAGACAGTCGCTTTCTGTAATTTAAAAGATATGAGTTATAATTCTAAATTTGTCCCTAACTAACATGGATTTGTTTTCCATATCACTCATTCTCAATTATACACTGTTCCTATATCTCTCCATGAAAGAATTGAAAGAGAACATGAAGGATTTACTGTGTTACAAGAGAGAAGCAAGTCTCTTGGGATATAATATAATATAATATAATAATAAAAGTACTTGATTCACACCTTCATAGAATATACATTCTGGATAAGGAACTGGATAAGAAAATGATTTTTACTCAACAATATAAATCAAGTCAAATTAATTTTACAACAGTTCATTGAAGCTCACAATTTTTAGAAAATCCATTAACATAATGCATTATATTAAAAGGTCTAAGTATAGCAATTACAATCAACTCCATAAAAAACTATAGGGAACAATACCTGTGCTTTGCTCATTGCCCCCAAGATACCTTTCTACCACTTGTGAGCCCCTTAACATTCCTTAAGGAGTGTTTTCAACAGTCAGGTAATGTTCTTCACAGGACTGTCGTTGGGCTACTGAAGTCACTTTGCAAAGATATGTAGAGAACTGAAAATTCCTGTGAGTTTATGCTCTTCTTCCCCAAACTTGACCACTGTGGTCATTCACCAATGAATATAGAATTAAGAAATATAGAAGTCAATTTATTGCATCAGATTGTGGCAACTCCAGGGCATGCTTTAAATTCCTAGACTTACCCTGTTGGAAATGACTAAAGCCTACCCTCTGCAGGACTTTTGCCTGTAATTACATTCTAGCTGGCTTTTCCCCCCCTTCTCTTCCCTGCTTCCCCACATTCTTCCCAGTCTTCCCTGGGAGTGCTTTCTTAGTACCTGATTTGCACATACTTTTCTCAAGATCAATTTCAAGATCAGCTTCCTTCTTTGATGTTTGACAAAAAAAATAGTCAATAAAATAGAAAGAATAGAAAGTCTCTTATTATTATATAATACGACTATCTCAGTCAAATGCCAGAATCATACATAATGGGATATAGAAAAACCACTTTGGCAAAAGTCAGGAACTGGACAGTGATATCCATTATCACTCAAAATAATTAATATTACACTGAAAGTATTAACTAACAACATTGTAAGAGAACACAGTAATATACAAATTGGAAAAGAAGAAGATAGAATAATTACTATTAAAACTGTTCACCAATTACTTTTAAAAAATGACTAAATTCTTGGACATACAAGTTGACAGGAAAAAATAAAACAAAGCAAAAACAAAAAATCTCACTGAAAAGCTGAAACTAAAACTGTGTCCCAAAGAGTAAGAAACCTATACCCCACATCTTTAAAATAAGAAAATTAAATTTAAAATTTTTTTTAAAAGAGTAGGAAACCAGTAACTAACAAAAATACTTGAGATTTCATGATAGAAAATATAAAGAAGAAACTTTCTGAATTGAGGAAACTCTCTCTGCATTTGAGATTAAACAATAACAACAACAACAACAAAACTGACTGAAATTCATTTGAACTGTGGCCACCTGGAGTTTTGTATAGAACGAGCTTGCTGACATCACAGCTTGAATTTCTTCCATATATTTCAACTCAGGATAGCATGAAGAGTAAACTGTGAATGCCCATAGACTTTCCAGACCTGCCCTTTCTCTCCACCAATCACCTATTAACCTCAAAATCTGCCCCCTGAAACTTTTCTAATAAAAATACTGCCTTGAAACCAGTATGGAGAGACAGATTTGAGCCTTGACTCTTTTCTCTTTGGAAGTCAACTTTCCATATAAATCTTTTCTTAAAAACCTGGTGTCATGGCACTGGCTTCTAGCACATTGGAAAGTAAGTCCCTTTTGTTTGATAACACTATTTACAGATTATCTGATTGATCTGAAATACCCAAGAGTCAAGTGAAAGCCTACAATAAACAGCAAGAGGATTACTGTGAATAAAAGACTATAATATATAGAAATATCTTATAGAAACCAACAACACTCTATTATCCAGACAAGACATTTATAAATAACATATATACATGTTATATGAATAATATTATATATTAATTAATATACAATATGTGTATATTCAGAGATAGAAGAATTGAGAGAATTTAGCTATCTAAGAAATGTTGTAAGAAATGTATGAAAGCTATGTACGGAAAAATGTTTAAGCTCTACTGAAAGATCCATTAATAAATTGCACAACTGGAATTTTCTAGAATAGAAATGCATATAGTTGCCAATATAAATGAAATAAACATTCCAATAAAAATAGTTCACGTCAGAATAAAGAAAAGTGTAAGGTCTTATCTTATGCTATTTATAAGAATATTTAATTCAAAAACACATATTTGTTGAAAGAAAACAGAAAGATGATATGCCATACAAAGAGTACAGATAGGAAAACTGTGGTGACTACATTAATATTAAATAAAGTTAACTTTATAGTAAAAGCAAACATATCAAAATGATAAAATTGTTAAAAATCAAGAAGGCATAGTAATGCTAACAGCACAGACACTTCAAAATGCATTAAGAAGTACTTCCACTTTTGAAAAAACAAAATAGATATACTTTTCCATATTTCTCCTGCTAAGTATAACTACTATTTATGGTAATTATACATAAAACAAACAAAAGAAGACACTATAAGGTAGAGGGAAGCTAACATAATAACTAAAGACCTGAGTACATAAAGAATAATATGATGGTGTCTGCTGAAAATAATTCATGCTAGGTGTAGTGGTTCACGCCTGTAATCCCAACACTTTGGGAGATGGAGGTGAGAGGATTGCCTGAGCCCAGGGGTTAGTGACCAACCTGGGCAACTTGATGAGACCTCATCTCTACAATTTTAAAAAAAAAAAATTTGGATGTGGTGGTATGCACCTATAGTTTCAGCTACTTAGAAGGCTGAAGTTGAAGGAAAACTTGAGCCTATCAGGTCAAGGCTGTGGTGGCCATGGGCATGCCATTGCACTCCAGCCTGGGCAACAGAGTGAGACTCTTACTCAAAAAAAAAAAGAAAAAGAAAAGAAGAAAGAAAGAAAGAAAGAAAGAAAGAAAGAAAGAAAGAAAGAAAGAAAGAAAGAAAGAAAAAGAAAAAAATCATTCATTAGGTGAAGAGACAGGATGATATTAAATTGAATGAAAGAAGATTATTAACAGATGACAATACCAAAGTGACATAGATGTTGAAATTTTCTGGAAAGGGTTTCAATATACACATAATAAAATTGCTTCAATGGGCAATTATGAACAGGCTTGAACAAATAGCAAGAAAGTAGAAATGCTAAGTAAAGGAATAGAATGTCTCAGCCAAATAAATAGAATATACAAGAAAGAATCAATCCCCAAGACACATAGTAATCCACCTCTACAAAGTAGAAATGAAGCAAAAAAAAATCCTAAAGGCAGCAAGAGAAAGGTCAGACTACCTATGAGGGAAGGCCCATCAGAATTGCTCCAGGCTTAGCTGCAGAAACACTATAAGCCAGAAGAGACTAGAGTCCTATTTTTATGTTTTCAAAGATAAGCAATTCCAGCCAAGAATTTTCTACCCCACCAGCTAAGCTTCATCAGTGATAGAGAATTAAAATCCTTCCCAGACATCCAGTCTCAAAGAGAATATGCTTAAGAAAGTGTTGAACACAAAAATAAAAGAATGGTCATGCCCATCACAAAGGTACAGGCAAGTACAGAGTTAACAGAGCATTCAGAAAATTCACAAAAATAAAAATACACACACATATATATACAAAAGCAAAAAGGAAGAAAAACAGGCACCAAAAACTCTATGACAAGGATAAACTCTCATATTTCAATAACTATCTTGAACATGAATGAACTGAATGCACCACCTAAGAGGTGTAGAGTGGCAAACTGGATAAAGAAGCATGATCCAACATTCTGCTGCCTCCAGGAAACTCATCTGGCTGCAGAGGACACCCGCAGGCTCATAGTTAAAAGCTGGAAAATGATCTTTCAGGCAAATGGAATGCAAAAAAGAGGAGGCATATCCATTCTTAGGTCAGACAAAGTAGACCTCAAACCATCAGAAGTTAAAAAGGACACCAAAGGACATTTCATAATGATAAAAGCCTCAATCCACCAGTAAGAAATATCCATTCTTAAACATATATGCACCGAACCCAGGAACACCAGGTTTTATGAAACAATTACTAAGTAAACTAAGAGAGGATGCTGACAAATAATCATAGTTGGAGGCCTAAATACCCTGCTAACAGTACTAGACAGATCATCAAGGCAAAAAACCAACAAGGAGATCTAGAATCTTAACTCAACACTTGATCAACTGGATTTAATTTACAACTATGGAAAATTCCACTCAACAACTACAGAGTATACATTCTACTCAACAGCATATGAAACATCCTCCAAGATCAGTCATATTCTCAGATATAAATCAAGTGTTAACAAATTTCAAGATCAATATATACCATGCATCTTCTCAGACCACAGTGGAACATAAATATCACCACCAAGAATATCCTCCCAAAACATACAAAAACATATACACTGAACAACATGCCATTGAACAACTTCTGGGCCAACACAGAAATCAAGACAGAAATAAAAACATTCCTGGAAACAAACAAAAACAAAGACATATCATAGAATCTCTGGGATGCCATGAAAACGACATTAAGAGGAAAATTCATAACATTGCATACTCACATCAACAAAATAGAAAGATCACAAGCAAACAGCCTAATGTCACACCTAAGGGAGCTGGAAAGGCAAAATCATCTAAGTCTTAATTTCAGTAGAAAAATTCAGATCACTAAGATAAAGTCAAAATTGGAAGATATAGAAAACAAAAATATCATAGCAAGGATCAACAAGGCCAAAAGATGGTTCTTTGAAAGGATAAATAAGATTGACAGACTCCTGGTCAGACTGACTTAAAAGAGAGAGAGAGAAAGTCCAAATAAACACAACTAGAAACAAAAAAGACAATGTCACAACTAACTCTGAGGAAATTCAAAAGATTTTCAGAGATTGTGTACATCTGTATGCAAATTTAAAAATATAATCATTAGAAGATCTAAATGAAATGGAGGACTTTCTGGCATCACACAACATTCCAAGGTCAAAACAAGAAGAAACTGAAACTCTAAACAGACCAATAATGATGCAGGAAATTGACTCAGTCACAAGAAGCCTCCCATCAAAAAAAGTCCTGAACCAGATGGCTTCCCTGCTGAATTCTATAACGCATACAAGGAGGAGCTGACACCAATCTTATTGCAAGTATTCCAGGCAATCAAGAATGATGGAATTCTCCACATCTCATTTTATGGAGCTAACATCACACTGATACCCAAACCTGGCAAAGATCTGACAAGGAAAGAGTATTACAGACCAACCTTCATAATGAACATATGTGCAAAAATTCTTAAGATACAGCAAATTAGATTCAACAATACATCTCAATGATCATCCACCATGAGCAGGTGGGCTTCATTCCTGGAATGCAGGGATGGTCCAACATTCAAAAGATCATAAACATAGTTCAGCACATTAACAGATGTAAACCAGAACCACATGATTATATCATTAGAGGCAGAATAAGCATTTGCCAAAATCCAGCATCCCTTCTTCATAAAAATCCTTGAATACTTAAGCATAGAAGGAACATTCCTCAAAACAAAAAGAGTCATCTATGACAAACCTGCATCCAATATTTTGCTCAATGGGCAGAAGCTGGAACATTATCCCTAAGAATGGGAACACGACAATGATGCCTATTCTCACCCCTCCTATTCAACATAGCACTACAGTGCTGAAAGTCCTAGTCAGATCTACCAGGCAAGAGAAAGAAATCACTGGTATCCAAATAGGAAAGGAGGAAGTTCAATTATCCCTTTTTTTGCAAACAATGTGACTCTATACCTTGAAAACTCTAGGGAGTCTGTCAAAAGGCTCCTCAGACTGATAAATGACTTTGGTAAAGGCTCAGGTTACAAAATTGAAGTGTAAAAGATAATCTCATGCAGTCTACCTATGTAATAAATAAATAAATATATTTTTTAAATAATCAAATGAAAATCTTCAAAATAAAATAACTGAAATAAAAAACTTTACAGATTCACTCAACAACAACAACAACAAAAATGGAGAGAACTGAAGAAATTATGTTGGTAATTAGGATAGAACAGGTAATTAGGATAGAAATTACCCAATCTAGACAAAAGAGAGAAAATAAACCTAAAAAAAAGTGAACAAAATCTCAGGGATCTGTGCAATTACAATAGAAGATATAATTATCATATTATTTGATCTCCAGAAGAAGAGAAGAATGAGTAGGGCTGAAAAAATGTTCAAAGAAATAATGGCTAAAGGTTTCCCAAATTTGATAATATGCAAAAACACATACATAGACACAACTCCATAAACCTACAGATTCAAGAAGCTGAGAGAGTCTCAAATAGAATAAATCCAAAGAAATTCACATCAAGATACATTACAATAAAACTTTTAAAAATTAAAAAAAAAACCTTGAAGGAAGTCAAAGAAAAAGACACATTACCTATAGGCAATCAATCAATAAGGAGGAAAAGAAAGAAAAGACGAACTAAAATGAAAACCAAAGAAAGGAGGGAGTCTGGGAGGAAGAAAAAACACTGCAGAGGATAGAAGGGAGTGAAATACAGCTTTTCACGCTTTTAGTCATGTAAAAGAAAAGATTCGTCAACCCAAAGTTCTGTATCTGTTAAAGATAGTCTTCAGAAGTGACCACTGACATTTGGGGATGGATGATTCTTTGTTGGGGGGAGGGGGACTGTCCTGTGTATTGTAGGATGTTTAGCAGTATTCCTGGCCTCTACCCATCAAATACCAGTGCCACACTATCTCTCGGCTGTGACAACCCAAAATGGCTTTGGACATTGCTAAATATCCCCAGAAAGGATAATATCATCCTGGTTGAGAACCACTGGGCTGAATCACATGAAATTCCAACAGTTGATAATTCTTAACCAGCAAAATCGGTGATTCCGTGTGGTTCAGTCTAATCTCTGTCAGCAGTTCCTGCGTAAGCGTTATGATACAGTAGTTTTTTTGTTTTTTGTTTTTTGTTTTTTTCAGGTGAGGCAGAAGTGGGCTGAGTAAATGAGAAAGGGTAGTTCAACTCCTGAAATTCCAGGGCATGTAAAAGTCATGAAGGCAGCCTTATTCTGCACAGATGCACAAACTAAAATGAGAACCAAGGAATTGAAGGAGTTTGAAATTACAATGCTTCAAAGCACACATGCAGACTAATTGTAGACAAAGAAGGGTGCAGATGGACACGAAAAGTTGGAGAGAGGTTCAGCATAGAGTTTAAGAAACTTGAATCCCATTTCTCATTCCCCATGAACTCTACTCCATTAGAACTTCAAGCGAATTTGAGTCTTTCTTCACTTAGTTCTAGTGTACTCCAGACTTGTACTGTGGACCCTGTTTCTGAAGTTCATTTGTGCTCCTTGGCTAAGTGTGAACTGACCATGCTGTTATGTCCCATTGTGGGGAAAGGATACCTGCTACTAAGGGCAAAGTGGCATCATCCTAAGTCTTTATTAGGAACAAGGTGGACCCATTAAAATGTGTTGTTATTTCCATGTGATCATGTATTTCACATTCACTACTGACTAATGTGGAAAATAAAATAGAAAGCAGCTCCCCTCCTGTGAAGTCTCCATTCAAGACAATGCAGGGCCTCATTAATGAACTAGTTTTATACTCACGCAGGAATGCATGAATGGCAGGGCTAACACTCCTATGCCCTTCCTCTGGCAGATGCTTTAGGAACAATAATGGCACTGCCTCTTGTTTGTTAGCAGGAGACATAAGGCATGGCGTGGTTGACCAGATTCTTTATGTATTGTTAGCCTAGCTATGCTAAATAATTTCACAACCTTACAATTCTGGTCCTATTCAGTGCATTTGAGTGCAATTTTTCTAGTTATAGATGACATTTCTTTAAGTATAGAAAATACAAAGTTAAGAAAGATTTCACAAATTCTTGATAAAACTGTGACAGATTCCTGCAGTTTAAAAGATGGTATAGACCATTTGCATAAATATAACATGCATGTTCCTCCATTTCATTAAAGGCCATTTTTGGGGGTTGCTGTCAAAAAAATGAAGAAGAAATCAAAACATTCTATAATATAATACCCTGTGAAATATATGTAATAATAACTATTTCACTAAACTATGAAATATGTGTGTATAATGTAGGCTTTGTCCAGGTAAAGTCATCACTAAACTGCAAACATTACATTATTCATCACCATTAAAATTACTATTACTGCTTTTAAAAATTATTAAAAATATTTCATAGATGACAAACCACTAATAGTCGTAATCTTTGATCTTTTACTTTATATAAACTGAGAGTTGTCTTGTGTAATACACTAGCACTTCTCCGTAATATCCCCCAATGATAAATATACAAACAGGCTATTAAATTTGGATGTTTGTGAAGAACAAAATTAATGATTACAATAATAAATCCACATCAAAGTATCCCTTAGAAGATCCCAGGATTCAGAATAGTACAATTACAGGCGAGAGAGGGAGACTTAACAGAATTCTGTGGCATAAATTTGCAGTGTTTGTCTTGGATATCACGATAATCCATTGCCAAATAGAAATATCTGTGCATTACAACATGTACTGCTGTATTTCTCTCTGGTAAAAATATTTCACTTTCTCTCTGATTGTTATGCATATGAAACTGGTTCCCAAGGTTCCGTGGGATGGCAACCAGATCCATATATATATCCTTCACCAAGATCATTACACAATTGTTTCTGGCCTCGTTTTCAGGTTCAACTTGTTCCACACCATTATTAATCCCAACCTTGACTGTGTTTCTGAGACATATTAACTGTTCTGTGATTGCTCATTAGTAAGAGGCAAATAATCCAATTTTAGTGTGTGATGCCAAATTTCTCAACGTATGTTGCAAAAGATTTGAGCAGCTTAGTATATTAAAAAAAGGGATTTTGTTCAAGTAAAGAATTGATACCTGGGCACTGCTTTCTCCTTATATTAGGATGTTAAAGCCTGACAAGAAAGTCTAGCTAGCCTGTGATCACACTGAGAGTAGAAAAACC
Organism: Carlito syrichta; assembly: GCF_000164805.1. Classification (NCBI taxonomy): domain Eukaryota; kingdom Metazoa; phylum Chordata; class Mammalia; order Primates; family Tarsiidae; genus Carlito; species Carlito syrichta. The sequence goes on from NW_007046112.1 coordinate 43,848, forward strand.
GGAAGAAGGTTGTAGTTGAAATTCCTGAGAAGTGAATTGCTACTAAAACACCTCTTAAATAGTATAGCAGGAGATTTGTCAACACAGATAAAGTGGTTTGGAGTACTAAAGTCATCATCTAAACAATAAAAGTTTTAATGTTTACCTTTAAGAAAAATATATATTTTAGGGTTTTACCATTCACATTTTAAGTATACAGTCTTGAAGCAGTCAATCTGCTAGATCCATTTTCTTTGACTATACTATCTAGCTAGAGGAGACTGCTGTCCTGGTTTTTCTGAAATTATGGAAATTTCTTGAATTTCAGGTAAAAAAAACTTTTCTTCTTGATTGTTTTCTTCCCCCAGAAACACTCTTTTTTTTTTTTAAGCAAACTGTCTTCAAAATGAATCAAAGGGCGCAGAAATTGTAAAATTAAGTTTTATAAATTAGAAACTGTTGATAAGATTTTTTAAAAGCATGATTATTTGTGGTTGACTATTCTCTTATATAGAAGCAAAATCAGTGGAATACCAATGTACAGTATTAGAAATGAATCAGGGATTTGAAAATTCAATTATCTTTCCTTTTTTTCCTTGAACATTAACTTTGCTAGGGGTTTGTGTCACCATCCAATCATCCTTGGAGAAATTCATGGTAACTCTATATTGTGGTGGCCTCAAGACAATTTACCAAGGAAAACTCAGTTGTAGCCAGGACTGCAAGAACCATTCCTGGAATTCACATTTGCAATATCTTTGGTGAAGGACAGGAAACACTGCCCAAGGAGGTCTTTACCTTTGGTCTAAGCACACAACCTTCCTCATTACAGATCTCCTGGGAGTACAGGAGGCGAATCATAAGTAGTCATAATTTATTGAGGGAAAAACTATAACTATAGAATACACTTTTTAAAACAAAGCCTGACATGGAACAAGGTTTTGAATTGAGCCCTGAGAACTCATTGTGATTTGCATTCGTGTAAACACCTACATTTTTTTCTTTAACTGAACTGATTTAACTGCTAATTAAAACTAGTCAGTAAGCACAATGCAAAATTAATTGAACCATTTAGTAGAGAGATGCAAATTAGGCAAAGCAATGCATTGGACACTATCAAAGTAAGTACAATTGCTACTTGTCATCAGGCAAAATAGTTCTTAGGGTAAGTGCCTTCCCAAGGGAGAAATGTGAGGAATAAAAATCATCCTGTTGATTGTATGATCTTTTATTAAGCAAATGTGCTAAAATTCAGCGCATCTTTTAAATAGAAACGCTAGATTCTCATAGTTGTTTAATAATCACTAAGAAAATTTGCAAAATATATACAGTATTCATAGTAAAATTTTTCATTTTCCAGATTTTATAAAGGTAAAATGTTACACCATGTGACATAGGAATATTGCATCTCACCTAAAGAAAGAAGTCAAACAGCCTCTTTCCATCCTCAATCTGTCAATTCCAGACAGGTTTTTATCTAATAATAGTCTTCTGTTTAAGAGGTGACCACTTCCTTTGTCAATAAATATATCATTTTGACACTCTGGACATTCTTTATTTTCTTAATTTTTTTTCAACTGACCTTGGATTATTTTCTTTTTTGAGTAACTTTTCAAAAAGAATACAAGGTATCAGTAAAGGGGAAAACAAAAATTTTGCTCTTAATCCACAAAAATAAGAAGAGAGAGAAATTTTGCTTTTTTTTTTTTTTTTAACCCTCATAAATGCCACTGATATCCTTGCATGTCATACTCTGACCTGTCACCTCACATGAGGTAATTGTGGTTTGGGAAGTATCTACTAATGGACACCAATTGTGTTCACAACTAAGATCATATATTCTACATTCTCCAAAGATGTGTATACACAGACATATACAGTCAAGCATCGCTTAACAACAGGAATACATACTAAGAAATGTACCATTAAGCAATTTTGTCATTGTGTAAACATTAGAGTATTTGCTTATACACATCTAGATGGCATATCCTACTGTACACCTAGGCAATATTGTACAGTCTACTGTTCCTAGGCTACAAATCTATGCAACAGGTTACTATACCAAAGGTATTTGTTTATCTAAACATATTTAAACATAGAAAAGGTACAATAAAAATACAGTAGCATAATCTTATGAGACTAACTTTGAACATGCAGTTTGGACCCAACCATCAACATGTGGAACATGACTGTATACACACACACACACACACACACATACACACACACACACACACACACACACTCATATTTACTTTCTACCTTAAGTTCCATCACTAATGTACTTTATAAGATCAAAAATATATTATGACTATTTAAAAAATACTGAATGGGATTTACCATAACCAAAACAAAATAAACTTTTTTTAAAGATAAGTGAATCTCGACTTAAACAGTTTATGTTTTGTATACTTCTAATAGGATCTCTTGAATCAGTCAAAGAAGTGTCTAAATATACTTTCACAAAAATGGAGTTAGAGTAGGGAGATTATAAAAGAACCACAGAAAAAGAATCAGGCTTACTGTGATCAACATAATAAATGCTGAAGCAAGAAGTTTTGATTTATAACTAAAATAAATTTATTAGGAACCAGTTCATTTAATGTAAATAAAACCTTGTCTGTATATTTCCCCTAGCCATAGAAGAAAATACTCATTGATAAGTTACAACTTAACCATTGGCAGATTTCCTACCTACAGAAAATGATGGTTATGATGTCTTACCCCTTACAAACCACGGGCTTCTCTAGACTCTGGGATAGATGTTGAGCCTTTCAACTATGCAAAATAAACCATGGCCATGAAGTTTATCCCCCATCCTTTGCAATGCAGCCAGTTACCACCTTGACTTTCCTAATACTTGATTTATACCATGAAAATAAGCCCAGAAAATAGAACTTGCAGTAGCTCTTATTTGACCCATGTAAATGCCTGTTAGCTCTGGAATTTTGATTGGAGTAGGGTGTAGAGAAGGCAGGATCAATATACCAGTTTTGAATCTGAGCTATCTAGACATGTGTTTTTGTTAAATCCTTCCAATATCATCAAAAGCACAAGAGCCAAAATGATATAATCTTCTTAAATATGCTGTAAAATTGCTACATATATTAAAGACATAAGCCTGCTCCCTTTCCTATCCTAAGAAATCATTAAGTGTTGATTGAATTAAGGTTTTCTCAATAACCCTAATGAAAACAGACTTACAATAATAATCTTCAAGGAAATTGGGCAATTGATCAATTGCAAGTTCTCTAATTATATATTTACAGAAGCACTCTTCTGTATCTGTGTTAGGCAATCAGCCCAGTGTCCCTACCCTAAATGTAAACGGTCACCTTTCCTTGACCTGTGAAACTATTTGTTCTAGGTCAGGAATTCAGAATTGGGAGACATTGGCTACATCTGTGAGATGTATGCTTGACCTCACAAAATGTAGCTAAGATTGACTTCCTTTATTGAGAGCAGAATTTTTGGCAGTAGTGTGACAGTTCTTTTCCTGTTGCAAGTATCAGAAAAACCAACTTAAACTCCATCTTAAGAAAAAAAAAAAGAGCACATAGGATATATTCAACAACTCACTCTTCAGCTTTTCTAATTCTTTCAAAAGTGTGAGAGGGCCACATACAATCACTTGTTGTATCTATCCTTTTGCTAAAGGACTCTACTTCAGGCTGATAAGACAGACGCATAGACACACACATCAGAGGGCTACATTCTCATAAAAACTCCCGGCAATGTGTTTAGAAAATTTAGGTGACAAAATTCACAAAGATTGAATAATTCTTTGACATTCAAGCACATTTTATTTTTGCCAATGTTACTAGCTGAATTGTGTACCACGAAAATGTATATGCTTAGCCTCCAGTATCTCAGAATGTGACTGTATTTGGAAGATGGGGCCTGTACAGAGGTAATTAAGTTATAATGAGATTATTCCGATGTGCCCTAATCCAATCTGAATGGTGTCCTTATGAGGAAATGGGGACACAGACACACACAGAAAGGAAGACCATGTGAAGACACAAGAAGATGGCAGCCATCTGTGAGCCAAGGAGAGACCTCGGAGTAAATCAACCCCACTGACGCCTTGAACTCAGACTTCCGGCCTCCAGTACTGTGAGAAAATAAATTCTTGTTATTGAAGACATCCAGTCTATGGTAATCATTACATTAGCCTTAGCAAATGAATAGAACCAGTAACTGTAACAATGAGAAATTATCTTCAAAATTAAAAGATTTGCTTATTATGCATGTCATAGGTCTTATTTTTGGTAAAATTTGAATGAAAACCCTGCTAATTCTATTACAAAATAGAAAGGTTCTTCAAATTGCATAAAGAGAATATATATGTGAAATGACCACCATTTCTCAAGCAACACAAAGCAAAACTCATGAAGTCAATATTGTGTATAGCAAACAAGTTTCTCATCAGTGATGTGTTGTAGATATACCTAGCTAATGAAATTTATTCTATACTACTTTGCATGATTCTTCCAAAGAAGGTTTGGGGCTGCAGGAATTCTTTGGATAAATTGGCAGTAAGTGTCTTTAAAACACAGAAGTTCATAATCTAAAAACCTTCCCTCACATTGGTCTGGAGAAGAAAATAAAAACAATATTTTAACTTGAGTAAATGTGTCCTTTTCTTATTGCTTTATTTTTTCTCTGTCTGCAGTTATTTGTTCTTTTGCATGTAAAATAAGATGCCAGACATTTTCACAATTTTATCCAAAGTATATTTTTCTATAGATTATGAAACATTGCATATATTTTATTATTCCCTACATTTGTTTAAGATAATTTGATTTTTGTACTTCTCAATCTCTGTGAAGTGTGATTTTAGCGTCAATTCACCTTGGTAATTCTGAAGAAAATAGCAACCCTACTACAGTTTTTGTCTACAGTCAACAAAGAGAAGACAGTGCAATACAGAATTGGAATATAAATGTTTCTATTCTGGATGACGACTGTGTTGGCCATAAATTATTTTCCACACCTTTACATTTATATATGTATAAATATATATATATAATATTATATATATACAAGAACACACATATATATGTGAAACCACCTTGAAAAGCTTCAAATGGCTTATTAAAGTTCTTGTCATTAAAAGCGTTTAAAAAAAAAAAAGACAATGTTTGGAGAAGTTCCCACTTCTGGCAAGTCAAAAAAAAATTGTGAAATAGATTATCAGTACAAAATTCACATACATAGACAAGAAACAGTTCAGTAAAATCAGTCATGATTCATTATGGACCAAAAATCGATTGCTTATAGAATTATTTTGAAAAAGTAGATTTCTGGAGGTGATTTTTGAAAAACTAACCATATAATTACACTTATATAAGTGTATTTTCATCAGAGAAGTATGACTCATGTATCATATAAGATAAAAAATGCTGAAACATACACAAAAATAAGTATTCACTAAAAAGAGGATTGATTTTGAACAGCTAAGTGACTGAATGAAATCCCAGAGGAGATGAAAACAGGGTTTTAAGCTGCTTCTCACTGCAGCATTTTGACATGACCAAATGACAGTCTAAAAATCCAAATGAAAACTGTGTTTATATTTTATGTGTTGCAAGTAGAGCTTTTGTTTGGTTTGATTGGTTTACTTTGGTTTGGTTGAATTTTGATAACAAAATTGACTGGTGAGTAGGCTTATTTTATATAAACAGTCTAATTATTCCTCCTACATTCTAACTGTGGGGCTTCTGCCTTTAGGAGTCAAGATCCAAATGCCTCTGGCTTTATTACTATGGGGAAGAGAAGCACCTTCTGAGCTCCAAGGGTTTATGCAGCTCCCTAGGCAGTCCGCTGTAAAGAGGTAGAGGGGGCTTGGGGTGTGAAGATTAGCTGTCCTGGCTCCCTGCCAGGAGCTCCATGCTGGTCACACTTTCTAGAGATGAATCCTGTCCTGTTATACACACAAAATAAGAACTTACTAAATGTACAACTAAAAGGATTCTCACAAGCTTTATATGCTGCAAAATGTCTCTCCCACATTGACTGAAAGCTACGGTTTCATCTACTTCTTAAAATCACCCATGATTTAGTTTGAATTCTGAAGGGGAGGATATGGCCTAAGAACACACTCCTTTTTTGCGAGTTAGAGTCTCACGCTGTTGCACAAGGTGGAGTGCAATAATGCAATCATGGCTCACCTCAGCCTCAACTTCCTGGGCTCTGGTGATCCTTCCATCTCAGACTCCCAAGTAGTTGGGACTACAGGCATTCCATCACACCTGTCTAATTTTTTATTTTTATTTTTTGTAGAGACAAGGTCTGTCTGTGTTGTCTAGGCTGGTCTCGAACTCCTGGGCTCAAGACATCCTCTCACCTTGGCCTTCCAAAGTGCTAGGATTATAGGTATGAGCTAATGGACCTGGTCAAGACCTTGTCAATGAGTCGAAATTGTTCCCTCTCCTCTCTCCTCTCTCACCATAGCTCCGTAGCTCACAGTGCTCCAGCCTCACTGGTCCTCTTGCTGTTCTTCAAATCATTCTAGGGACAACCTCCTCCCTGGGCATTGTATCTGCTGATGCCCCTGTGTGGGATGTTCTTTCCCTAGATATTAATATGGTTCTCTCATTTCCTTTACTGAATCACCACTGAAATTTCAGCTCCTTAGATTAGCTTCCTCTAATCCTCCTGATATATCCTCGCTTGCCTCCCTTTGGATGTTTCATCCCTATGTCCTGCTTTATTTCTCTTTATCACTTGTCACTACCTTTCACCATGGATGTATGTATGTATATAACATTTTTTTTAGTGTTTTACCTTTTTAACTAAGACATTAACATCATTAAGGCAAGAAATTTCTCTTGTTTAACTCTATACTCTCAGAGCCTATAAAAGTGCCTGGTAAACAACAAGTTTGGAATAAATAATCTAGTAGGTAAAAATTATATTTTATTTTTATATTTATTTCTATGTGTTTATGCATCTATTAATGCATCGATACTAGTTACCGGCTTATTTACACAATAGAGTGTTTTCTGAGTCAAAATTAATTTCTTCCTCAAACCATATCCAACTTTGTTATAATACTAAAACTGTCACAAAGTTGAGTGAAATTAAAATTAAACAATACTATGTTGTATTACTTTAATTCAAATTTGTTTAATAAGATCTGAAGAGCTAAAGCAAAAACTTCCAATCAAAGCTATTTTCTACAAAAAGAACTATCAAAGGTAGCTTTATTCTTGGTGGTTATTTTGTTAGGTGTTTTATCAATACTCTTAAAAGGTTACACAATTACTATCTCTTGAAACTTTTAGCAAGCTATCTTTATTGTGAATCTACAAATCTATAATTCCTTTTAGGTGGGCTTTAATAGGATCATCTGACCTTAATACTAAGGTGCATAGCAATTGAAAATCAAACACTTAGGTACATCCTACCTCACAGAAATTTCTATCTTACTCTCTCCAGTCAGATCCCAGGCAACATAAACAATAACAAAGCAATAGCAGGTGTTGTCCCCAAGAGAAAGAATAAAGACTTTGAAATAGATAAAACTTCTAGGTAAGTCATTTAAAACCTTTCCCCCCCCCCCCATTACAGAATAAGCCAGGTGGGAGAACATGGCTAGAGAAATAAATAACTTACATGTGACGATTGCAGACACAGGTGACTCACCTTTCTCATAAATGAGTTAAATGCATTGTAAGTAAAGGCTTAGCATGTATGTGCATGTCAATAAAAACATCAAGTGTGGTTACTTTGCTCCTTTGTTCTGAGTATCTCAGAGCTTTTTGCCAAGAAGAGGAGGGTGGGGAGTTTTTCACAATCCCTCTAAAAATACATAAAACTGGAAGTAAAAAAACAGTTGACATGACTCGGCACAGACAAGGGAAGAGGTACAATTAAAACTACCACTTTCCTAGTAGAATGAATCATAGCCAAAAGTCTTTAGGGATATTTCAGAAACATTATTCTCCGCCTCAGTTCTCTACTGAATTTTCCAGCACGGGCAACATGTCAATCTTCATTCTGAATTCCAAGTTGTGTCCTAAAGCAATTACACATTACTAAAATAAAGAAAGAGATTTAACTATAGAGAAAGTACTTAGGTATAACCCTTGAGGCTATAAGACAAAACAAAATAAAGCAAAACAAGCATACAAACAAATCACAGAAGTGAATCTTCTAAATATTTCAAATGCAGAAACTACTTCTTTGCATCAGTGATATGACCAGTCTTTGGCGCATGTTGTGCCCTAAATTAGATCTAATAAGATCAGAAGAATGTGTAAAAGGAAGAAAGAAGAAACTGGGGAAAAGCTTAAAGGAATTTACCAAAGGTTCATTTACATACCTTCAGAACTTTTCAGATATTTCTTGTGTTCTAGCAGCTACATCTGGGGTATTTCATCTTTATTTAGTTCACAGTGAACTAGAAAAGAAATTATCAAAGACAAAGACAAGGAGGCATAAAACTTCATCAGAACTTCCTCTGTGTTTCAAAGAGTACATTAGTATTGCCCTGAAATTAAAAAGAAAGAAAGAAAGAAAAAGAAAGAAAGAAAGAAAGAAAGAAAGAAAGAAAGAAAGAAAGAAAGAAAGAAAGAAAGAAAGAAAAAAGAAAGCTACCCCACAATTTTGAGGAGGGACAAGCCACAATGAATTATGTTTGCCTTGCCTAAATTCTGGGACTCTCAGAAAAAATATCTTCAAAACTGAACCAAGATTTAATGCAGTGATATCCGAAAACAAGAACAAGCAATAAAAATTCACTAAAAATTACTATGATGAAGTAGGGTTATGCTTAACATTCCATGAGCATTTATTAAAAATATTGACCATTCACAGAAATTGTGATTAATTTCTCACTCTGCTAAATTAAGTATGAAATGAAAAGAAAACTTTTCAGATATCATCCCAATTCTGTCATTGAGGAACTTAAACTTAGTTGGAAATATAAGATTTATTTTCATTCATAAAACAACCAAGAAATAATTCAATTTGGTTGATATAGTTAATGTCAAATTGTGTATTTTAAAAGAGAAATTTTAGAAACAAAAAGAAAAGATGGTTGCTATTGCTCTTGTATGGAGTTAACTACTTTACAAAAATTCAGATTTCTTTTTGTTTTCAAATTTCTATGTGTTTAGTCCTGTGTTCCATAAACTTAGAGTATGTCCCCTCATTGTTGATGCCCTTCATTAAAAATGTACCCCTCTATCTCTAAAGTTTATCTCACAAAGTACCCTTTCCTTAAATCTGTACAAATTTCCCAAGTGAATATAATCATCATGTTACACCCTAGTACTATCTGTAGTCATTTGTAGACGTGAATGCCCAGTTTTCACATAGCCCAACACAAATACACATCGTCGATTAATAAGTGCCAAATAACAATTTAAGTCAGTGCAAAGATCCTTAAATGGTAACTGAGTTCTTATATTTCTTTAAAATTTGCCCTGAATTAAAGTATTCTGAAGAAGAATATCAAAATGATTTTTGAGACTTATACTTTCAATTGTGAAAAAGAAACAAGATGTGATTTTCTTCTCACCTTAAACAAATAGAAAATCAAGAGATTTAAAAAAACAACAACGATGTTCCAATATTAAACAGCAGATATTGAAAGATGGTCATTCTTGAGAAAATGAAAAGGGAAAAAAGAAGTGAGATCTATGATCTCCCAAGTATACTGCCCTGGTTGAGTTTACAGGCTGAAATATAAGAAATGGGGTGAGAAACAGAGATAAACAGATTCCCTGTGTTGAGAAAAAGAGGTAAGAATTTGGAGAGGCCAAGGTGACCAGAATTCATGCGACAAAGTACTAGAGAGGAGGATACTGCACACAGAGACTTCTGAAGATCCCTCCCAAAGGGCTTCTCTCAAGTATTTTACTGAGTGCTGAACAGAACATGGATAAGAAACTACTCAAGGGTGGGGAAAGAACCACCAAAAGTCAGTAAGCTGAAAAGTTTATGAAATTCATACAGGACTGAGAATTGTTGGTGTTTCTACCAGTAAGAATGAACAGACAATTAAAGACAAGGAGCATCAGGTCAGTTTTCACCTTAATATTAAAGTCAAGTGAGTCCTAAACTAAAAGCCACATTGGATCACACTATCAAATCTTAACCCCAAAATCTTGGAAATATATCCAACTGATTCCAAATTGGAACTTCATGCAAAAGCAAGCTTCAACACTAAAAAAACACTGGCATCCAATAAAAAATGAACTGCATTCAAAGAAGTAGATGTGTATGATGCCAGCAGGTATGTATGATGCCAGAAGAAGATATGTATGATGCCATACATATACATAGCAGAAGAAAAATTAATAAACAGAAACAGAACAAAAAATAATTGAAATTTTGAAATGAGAAGACAAACACTGCAATACAGCAATTATAAATATGCATCATAGATTCAAAAAGTTACAGAAAGACGTGATGGTCATGAGTAGATAAATAGAGGCTATTTTTAAAGATCTCACACAGAACATTGAAAAACACAGTTTCTAGTCGGGCGTGGTGGCTCAGCCTGCAATCCTGCGCCTTTGGGAGGCTGAGGTGAGAGGATTGCCTGAGCCCGAGGGTTCGAGACCCGCCTGGGCAGGCGAGACCTCATCTCTGCAATAAATCAAAAAATTAGCTGGGTGTGGTAGCGCGCGCCTGTAGTTCCGGCCACT